>NC_043002.1:13903911-13916411 GCF_006345805.1 Octopus sinensis
ATCCTACATTTTGAAGGGATAGTGACTAGACCCATTTAGTGACTGAGAAAATCTTTCATCCCCAGCTTTCAAGAGGAATTTGAAAAGGTAGAGTTTTTATTTAGACCTAAGTCAAACCCACACCGTCATTCTTACGTAAGGGCACATCTTTCCGAAATTTTGACAAAGTGGTGGAATGGACCTCAGAGAGGTTCAATAGAATACCTTCTGCATCCAGCGGCAGTGACACCACTAGATTTTATTCATGAGGATAAATTTTGATAAAGTTTGCAGTATAATTTCGGCAATAATTGACAGGTTGATGACACATTTCATGCTGTTTGTGAGTACTTTGCTTTGCGTTATCAGTACGGATTGGGCCAGAGACGATAGTCAGAGGAGAAACGTGTTTAAAAAGAATTACACTATCTGTATATTCAATTAAACTCTGAAAATGAAACGAATTTTAATGAACACTCATCATTCAATATGTAGTATATATATATTATCATTCAGTATGTAGTATACATTAGGCAGCGAACTGGTAAAAACATTAGCACGCCGGGCGAAATATGTAGAGGTATTTCGTATGTCTTTACATTCTCAGTTCAAATTCCGCCGAGGTCGACTTTGCCTTTAATCCCTGCGGGGTCGGTAAATTAAGTTGCAGTTGCGTACTGGGGTCGATCTGATCAACTAGCCCCCTTCATAAAATTGTCGGTCCTTGTAATTAGAGTAGAAAATAATGTATAGTACACCCCCCCACATATATATACATATATATACATACATATACTTGAAATTTACAGAAAAACAAAACACGAAGACGGATGTATAAACAACAAGCACACACACACACACACACACACACATATGTTATGGGAATAACACATTGTCTATACATAATACCTTTATTATATGATCAAAAAATAGTGCTTGGTCGAAAGCTATAGTAGATCTACAGAAGGTGATATGTAGTGAGACCGAACCGGAAAACATACGCTTGCTAATCAAAATCTAAGTGCCATGAGTATGTCTTCACACCCCACCACACAAAACACACACACACACACACACACACATACATATATCTATCTATCTATCTATCTATCTATCTATATATATATATACATGTACACATACACACTTATATGTAGAAATACTTTAAATAACGAATGACTTTGAAGTAAATCAGCATATTTGAAAAAGAATCAGTGCTGTATGTACTGCATACAATAAATGTTGCCCCAGTGTATACACGAACATGTATGCTTATTGAGATTATATACATGTATATATATTTATATATTTATATGCAATACATGTATATACAAATACATAAAGTCACATATTATCTTTCTAGCTATCTATCTGTTTGTGTATGTGTGAGTGTCTGTGTCTTTGTGCGTGTGTGTGTGCGTATTCCTGCGTGAGTGTGTGTGTGTGTGTTTATTTCAAAAAGTGAACGGAAGGTGTTCTGTTGATTTCTTTATTTTATCACGCGTGGAACTCTAATAAAATAAGAACTGCAATTCAAAGAATTTCAAAATGCCCTTACGTAGAAAATGACATATGTGTTTTTGCATCAAGCTATCTCTCTATTTATTTACACACACACACACACACACGCAAACACACACACACACCGACACAGACACACACACATACGCAAACACACACACACACACACACACACACACACAATACACACGCAAACACACACGCACAAACACACACGTTTGCACGTACTTATTCAGTAGAATTCGCTTACCTCTCGGCACAGATTTGTCACATACGTACAAAGTCAGCGTAATTTTTCCCCATTGTTATATTTGCATCATTTATACCTTTTCATTTTTTTTTTTTTTTTACTCTCTCGAAAAATAAAAATTACTTTATTTTTATTTATATCTCGTGAAAATCTCTTTGCGTAAACGGCTCACAGCTATATACATAAACCAATAAACACGCATAGATTATGTAGAAAATTTTTCAAGAAAACGGATAAAGAAGCATGTTTCTATTTTTTCAAAATCATAGAGAAAGAAGAATTGAGAAATACGTAAATTGACATTTCTTGCCTCTTTACATACACATATAAACACACAAACATACGTACAAACATATATAGATACAAACATGCTTACATGCAAACATGCATACATATATACATGCACTCATAGATACATAGACATTTAAGATACATACAATCCATAAAATATATATATATATATATATATATATATATATATAATATATATATATATATATATATATATACATATATATATATAAATGGGTTTGTATGATTGTGTATGATTGTATATATATATATGTATCTATCTATCTATCTATCTATCTATCTATCTATCTATCTTATCTATCTATCTATCTATCTATCTATATATATTATATTATATATATATATAATATATATATATATATATATTATGTGAAATAGAAAGATGAATAATCTTGTTGTAGATTAATCAAAAGTTAACGATACCTAGTAGCAAAAATCACAGCAGTAAACAGCACGGTTGGAGGTACAACCATCTGGCGTTGCAACCGTGCGTTGGTGCGGATAATTGAAATTAAAACATTATTGGTGAATTGAAGAATGGAGCTGACGCAGATTGAACAGAACACACACACACATAAAACATAATATATATATATTTTTTTCTTTCTGCCACCCAACGGTTATCACGGCAGTAGCCACTGACACCGAACGATCAAACGCACACACGTACACAAAAAATGTTTTCTACCCCTACGCCAAACACACACATTATAGAACAGTATACACACCACCACGTCTCTAAGTAGATTTTTTCTCGCCCCTTATAAAACATCCAATATTTCTTAAATAGTCAGAACTTTATTCTCGGTCACTAAGAACATCTATACCCCTCACCCACTGATTGACCGATGCTGACCTGTAGAATTCTTCAGCCACCGTTCTCAGCATACACTGATAAACAGTTTCGCCATGGGCTCTTAGGAGCATAGTTCGATTTGGTTTTGCTCCGCCTCTGTTCTGTTTTTGTTTCTCTAACGGATTTCCTTTTTTCTTCTGAAGAGAAAGACACAATATGGTCCCATTATTCAATCGGATTTTTGTAATTTGTGCCTTTCGAAACACGTGTAGAATGAAATAAAACGATTTCTGTTCAATCTGCGTTCAGCTCCATTTCTTCAATTCACCAATAATGTTTTATATATATATATATAATATATATATATATATATATATCTATATATATATATATATACATATACACGTATGCACACACATGTATGTGTGTGTGTGTGTGTTTTGTTCTTCTCCTCAATTTCTATAACAACATTTGTGTTAAATTTTTCTGATTATTTACTGCAAAACTAATGATTTTTCTATCCACGTAATAGTTTTGACGTGGAGATTAAGTAATTGATTGACGTGCTCCGTATTATTCTTAATCCATAAGCGTCGATTAATCTATTAAGTTAACTATAAAATCCAATTAGATTTAGAAAAAAAAAGAAATTATTAGTTTTGTAAGTTTTATTGTTGACGATGTTAAAAATGTGCTTCTAAATGAATTTGAAGCTGAGAAGCATTCTTCATCGTATTTAAAATGTTTAAATTTCTGTACTTTAGCAGAACATCTCTGAGGCAAAGGTAAAAGCTTAAGTCTCTTGGGAATGGATTCTTAAGAGATGGAGAGCAAGAAGCTGAATTGCTAGAATCGCTGGTGCTGGTAGAGTAATGTGACAGCACCAGTATTAAATCCTCAGAAGAGTAGAGATTGGTATGAACAGCCAAACTTGCATCAACAGCTTTAATTCGCATTATGTGAACCAAAAGAGTATGGTCGCAAATACAAGTAGCTAAAGTGTGGCATCGAGAGGTCACGGCTTTGGTACTACAGACAAACGATAAGAACGTAACGCGTAAGAATCACAACACATAGTTTTCAAGGCCGGCCTACAGACAGAAAATGTACAATCAGACTTGTATGAGTGCAGATTTATATGTTTTATTTTAAGTATGTATTTCCAGGCATATGTGGAGCCGCGTGGCTTAGTGGTTAGGGTGTCAGCATCATGATAGTAAGATTGTGGTTTCGATTCCTGGACCGGGCGATGCGTTGTGTTCTTGAGCAAAACACT
Organism: Octopus sinensis; assembly: GCF_006345805.1. Taxonomy (NCBI): domain Eukaryota; kingdom Metazoa; phylum Mollusca; class Cephalopoda; order Octopoda; family Octopodidae; genus Octopus; species Octopus sinensis. The sequence goes on from NC_043002.1 coordinate 13,908,046, forward strand.
TCATTTCACGTTGCTCCAGTCCACTCAGCTGGCAAAAATGAGTAACGCTGCGGTGGACTGGCGTCCCGTCCACCTGGGGAACACATACACCATAGAAACTAGGAAACCGGGCCCATGAGCCTGGCTAGGCTTCAAAAGGGCGTATTTTAGTGGAGGCGCGTGGCTTAGTGGTTAAGGTGTCAGCATCATGATCGTAAGAATGTGGTTTCGATTCCTGGACCGGGCGACACGTTGTGTTCTTGAACAAAATACTTCCTTTCACGTTGCTCCAGTTCACTCAGCTGGCAAAAATGAGTAACGCTGCGATGGACTGGCGTCCCGTACACCTGAGGAACACATACGCCATAGAAACCGGGAAACTGGGCCCATGAACCTGGTTAGGCTTTAAAAAGGGCACAGTTATTTATATGTGTTCCCATACATATAGTTGCATGTCTAGACATACTCATATATACATAAATGATAAACTTCTGGAAAGTTTCACAGAATTTTACAGTTTCAGTGATAACTTAGATTTGTAGTCTTCAAATTAGCTTTCCTTTTTCTGGTTTGGAGAAGCCTAATTTCTCAAGGTTGATATGTAGGCAGTGTGTTACATATTCCTTCATTCCAATAATTACAGGTAAAACCCTGAACTTGTAATCTGGATAGAGTAGCTATAGATTCCTCAATACTTCAGCGTAAGTATATTCTTTTTTTGCCGATCTTTAGCTTTAGGTTAACAGCTACTGGAGAGCTGATTTCCACGACTGTACACAGTTTCTCTATTATGTATGTATGCATGTGTGTATGTATGTATGTATGTATGTATGTATGTATGTATGTATGTATGTATGTATGTATGTATCTATCTATCTAACAATCAATCGATCAATCAACCAATCAATCTATCTATCTGTATATGCTGAAATCTACACTGTTTTTCTCTCTCTCCCTTTCTTGTCATTTTCCATGTTTACTTGTTTCGAGCGCAGGTTCGAAACGTAAAACAGATTTTCCGTTTTTCCTGAGAGGCAAACTAATACACCTGCTTGTTGCTCTTTCGCCTTTTGTTTTTCTGTAAACGTAAACCATATATATATATATATATATATATATATATCCAATCAAGGTGCAGATGTGATAAGTGACGTACCTGAAAAAATAACCAGCGGAGTTTATTTATTGGATTCAAATCTTCATGATGATGCCCCATTGACCAAACAGTTAAAAGATAAAAATATCGTATTTTTGATAAAATATATTTATATAGAGAAAATACAAATATAATTATTGTTCCATGTATACATATATGCATATATATATATATATATATATATATATATATATATATATATATATGTATATATACATATATATATATATATACATATACATATACATATATACATATATATATATATACATATACATATATATTTATACATATACATATATATATATTATATATACATATATATATACATATACATACTATATATAATACATATACATATATAATATACATATACTATATATATACATATACATATATACATATACATATATATATACATATACATATTATATATATATATATATATATATATATATATATATATATATATATATATATTTGTTAATATATATATAAAGAAGGTGATGATGAAGAAGAACATGATGGGGATGACGATGAAGAAGATGAGGATGATAATGATGATGATGAAGTCGAAGTAGAAGAAGACGAATAATAATAATAATAATAATAATAATAATAATAATAATAATAATAATAATAATAATAAAAAGAAGAAGAAGAAGCTGATGATGATGATGGTGGTTAATGTAAAGACAAATTGGAAGAAATAGAAAAGGAGGGGATGTGCCAGCTCCGCCTGCAGGACTTTAACGCAACGGATGTTGTAATTCCTGTAGACACGTTGGCTTTCCGTTCAGCTCCCGCCTACAAAACTGACTTAGAAAGCATTGGTTGGCTTGGATTTACAGTAGAAGTTATTTACTCAATGCGCTTAACAGTGGAACTGAAATAAAAACCACGTAATTGTAAAAGAACTTTTTTAATCACATAACCACGCCTGCGATTAATTTTAGTAAAGTTGTTTAGATTATGAAGTATTGTTATTTCATTTTTTTTTTCGTGTAGTATTTCTGTCATAATTAATCATTTAATTAAACATCACGGCTTTGTTGCAATGACGAATCTCATATTTCCCTCCGTCCCTCGCATTAATCTGTAGATTTTGATAACACTTTTAATAATACTTTGTATCGTAGGCACCTTTTAAAAAAGGCTGAAACAGACAAAAAATTCCTTGCATCTCATAATCCGATAGAAAGAAATAAAATAAAATAACCGAAAACTCTTCCTTTTCTCTACCTTAGAGAGCCTACAAAGGTTCATAGCTTGTTTTATTCATGTTTTCTGGGCATGAAGAGAACGAGACGTAAATCTGTGTCTGCACATGACATTACAGTATTGAAGCCAGCGTTGTCCGCATGATGAAAATCAGTGTAAACACTCAAACCACTCGTAACTTCCATGATATTTCTATGGGTTACAGATGTCAGTTATGTAAACTATACCCATGGCGTAAGTCAAAACATATAGAGGGAAAGCAAAGTGTTTTTGCAAGAAAATAGTATAGTAAAAAGTTATCATAAAAGAATATAATTGGGAAAGAACTTATTTTTGTTGAAGTTTTATAATAGACTAGCAGTATCGCCCGGCGTTGCACGGGTTTGTAAGGGAAATAACTATATAAGCATTTTTAGAGAGTTACTTCCCTTATAGATGCCAATTCGGGCTTTCTTAGCCATTTCTGTTTTGGTGTCTTCAAGCCATGAAGTCGTTGTTCTAAAAGAACTCTGGTCTCCTTGACAACGCATTACGACGTTGATTTCCTTAAATTCCCTTCCTCACAGCTTCACGAGGGAGGGAAGAAGGGGGAGAAGCAAACACAGGTGCAGGTGTTTGAGCGTTGACGCCAACTCCGCCGCCATCGACACACGAAAAATTATGCATTAAAATGGAATAAAAAATGATGTTAAATTATTTTTAAAATCGTAGACTCATCGTAGATGCGCGCTAATAACCAGACGGGCTCGATATTAATCACGACTATAAGATACCCGAATTTGGTTAAACTGCACCGCAAAATGTGGGAGGAGTTAGGAATCTAAATCGTAGGAGACAGACACTCACACAACTACAGTTTTATATATATAGATGGATGACAAGCATATTTTAAACTAAATGGAATGTTTTGATGTTAAAGTGATACAAAGTAGGCGCAGGAGTGGCTGTGTGGTAAGTAGCTTGCTTACTAACCACATGGTTCCGGGTTCACTCCTACTGCGTGGCACCTTGGCCAAGTGTCTTATACTATAGCTGCGGGTCGACCAAAGGCTTGTGAGTGGTTTGGTAGACTAAAGCGGATTTGCTCGACTAAAAGGCGATGCTTCAGCATGGCCGCAGAACTACTACGTAGCATTTTGTGCGATGGGATAACGATTCAATCTTCGTTGTGGTTGTTCGGCCACATCGTTAGAAAAGACATGGCCGTTATAACATTTCCTTTTGCGCTCTCGTCAAAAATACGAATATTTTAAAATTAGAATTGCGATTCAAAGTCACACTGATAAAAATGAGATGTCATATGTATTGGATGGCTCAGCCTGCTGTTGCTCAAATCTACGTGGATGAAAATAACCAACTAGTTCATCAGATGCCATGTACAGTGAGGAGAAAATGATGTTTAAGTGATAAAAATGTGGTGAGTCCAGGTGCTGCATCTGCATGTTTATATGAGTATCTGTGTCCGTTGATGCGCTTGTGTGTACGCACTTATAATTTAATTGGACGATATTATTCCCATATTTGTATTTGCTCTCTTTCTTTACATCTCATGGTTAAAATGAATTTGAATCTACAGAGTAAGAATATAATTCAAAAACATTAAAATAGGAATTATATACAAACAATATACCTTTGTGCATAGAAAACTGAATGCGTGTATCCAACACTAACCCTCATGACAAGATAAGAAAAACAGGAAATGGATAATAAAAGTAAAGATATGCGGTGCAACTGTGATACGTAGCTATATTGTAAAAGACAAAACTATGGAACTTGGAGATGATAAACGCCTGTCGGCGTCAGGAATTTCTGCAACATCAGTAGAAATTAATGTAAGTTAAATAAGAATGAAAGACAGACCCATCAGTTCTATAAGGACTTGCTGAAAATTAACTTTCAAGTAGATACTGTGGAGCGTTATTGGCAAGGTCGCAGTGGTGCAACGAAAATTGTGATGCTTCAAGAAACATATGGAAAGTGAATATTGAAGACTTTGCGTGTATCTTAAATAGCTGGAAATGTTTCTTCGATGTTGTAATTCCTTCATACGGTCTGAGATTATGCTACTTGCTAGAAAAATACAGCCCCGAAATACACGCATATGTATAGTCAGGTATACACACAAACAAATATAGGTATATGTGTGTATGAAGGCGGCGAGCTGGCAGAACCGTTAGAACGCGAGGTGATATGCGCAGCCGTATTTCGTCTGCCATTACGCTCTGAGTTCAAATTCCGCCGAGGTCGACTTTGCCTTTCATCCTTTCGGGATCGATAAATTAAGTACCGGTTACGCACTGGGGTCGATGTAAGCGACTTAATCCGTTTGTCTGTCCTTGTTTGTCCTCTCTGTGTTTTGCCCCTTGTGGGTAATAAAGAAACAGGTATATGTGTGTATCTATTTATAAATGTGTAGATGTGTATATGTTAGTTTGTTACTATTTTTATATATTTCTGCCTGTGTGTATATTTACATGTAGTCATATTTGTATGAGAGAGTTTGTGTGTGCATGTATAAGTATGCGTGTGTACATATCCGCGTAAAGCCGCCATAACCAAGAGTATCTTTTCATTTACTGGAGCAGGAATTCCACTTTTTCTTCACCTATTATTTATGCGTTGCATTGATTATCAACAATATGCAGCATTGTCGGTGGTGTTATGTTTCAATAACTTTGTCGAAAGTTTGTTTGTGAAAAAAGCTCTTTGTTTAATTGTACGGTTTAGTGTCCTACAGGAAATAAATTAATAATTTATTTAAGATAATAGATTGCAAAATAACCAACATAGACAAACTATGTTGATGAGACATCATACATAAAGAAAAAAAAATATGAAAATGTTATTGAAAGAAAAATCCCTCCAAGACAAACGCACCAAAGTAAGTAAAACAATATATTAAAACATACGGTAAATATACATATTAGAAATCAAAAAAAAGAAGACTTCTTGTTTTGGAATGTCAGGTGCTTACAATTTGAATGAAATATTCGATCACACTTTGATGTGTGAAAAAACACCCTGAAGTATACTTAAATATTAATTTCTGAAAATGAGATTTAAATTGCCAAAGATGTTTTCTCTAAAAGAAGCGATTATTTATTCATTTATCAGCGTATTTCTTTATCTGTTTCTTTATTCATTTCTTACTCTTAAATGAGAAAGCAATATTTAATCATTTGTGATTCTATCCTGAATGCTAATTGTTGTAAGAAAAATATAAGGAACATTGTCTTTTATTTATATAATTTGTTACAAAAAATGAATTACTATAATGAAATATTTTAAAGAACACATCTCTTTTACATTAAGAGAAACGAAAACAACAGAGAGGGATTAACCGTATTAATGTCTAAACCATTTAGACATAATTTGATGATTTATATTCCACCGAAAAATTAAGCAATTATATGCCGGATTTATATTACAGACACCGCAAATTCTATCATCGTAGTATAATTTAATAGTAGCTTCTCATCACGAGGTACAAAAAGATAAACAATCCTTAAATTAATCATTTACACTTTATCTAGTTTTATTCCATTCTCATTACAATTAAATCTTAACACTGTGTTTATCTTCAGTGATTAGAATCCTTGAAAATATTCTAAAAATGCCACTTAAACATTTCGTAAAATTCAACGTGAGATAGTTTCATTTTGATTTGTTTTTGAGCTGCAAATGTTATATCAGCCATCTCATTTGCCTGCTATAATTTACAACGTTTCTCGCTATATTAGATCTGTTCTTATTCTGCTTTAAATGCTATATTTCTTACATCTAAATTTATTTTCTCGTCATATAGGACTGTATTTCTTTGGCTTTAGATACTTAAGAATTGAGATGAACCGATAGCGTGTCGTTCATTCAACCATTGTTTATTAATGATGTGCATTAATTGCGAATCTGAATACGTGAAATGAGGGATCGATTCGCATGAAATTACAAACACTAAGAAATGAAGGGAACCATAAATGTAATGTGTAAATGTTTAAGGCATATTTCAGTAATCTTGCTCGTTAAATCTCAGTAATTTTCATACGTAAACACACACACACCACATACACACATACATACACACACACCCACACACACACATACATGCATACATACATACATACATACATACATACATATATATATATATCTACATGACATATATATTATAATATTATATATATTATGTATTGGCCCACACGCACACACGCACAATAAATGTTTTCTATATCTAAAAGATAATAACGAACAGCGAAAATCTAACGAAGACAAATGAATGAACGCAATCATAGACACACGCATAGATGCATGTATGCTTATGTACACACACACACACATATATATATATAGATAACACACACCAACACACACAGACACCCACGCGCGCGCGCAAATACACACACACACACATATATATATATATATACACACACGCACACACACACTCGCGCGCGCAAATACACACACACACACATATATATACACACACACGCACACACACACGCGCGCGCGCAAATACACACACACCATATATATATACACACACGCGCGCGCAAACACACACACACACACACGCGCGCGCAAACACACACACACACACACACACACACACACACAAGCACTCAAGATTATCGAAGCTCTCGATATTGATATTATTTCTATTTTTTTCTAATCCGTAAAACTCTAAATACTATTTCTTCACTACCCACAAGGGGCTAAACATAGAGGGGACAAACAAGGACAGACAAACGGAGTAAGTCGATTATACCGACTCCAGTGCGTAACTGGTACTTATTTAATCGACCCCGAAAGGATGAAAGGCAAATTCGGCCTCGGCGGAATTTGAACTCAGAACGTAGCGGCAGACGAAATACCGCAAAGCATTTCGCTAGGTGTGCTAACGTTTCTGCCAGCTCGCCGTCTTACTCTAAATACTAGACTTTAAATACTAGACACCAAATTCTGATTTATTCAGTCAACCCACACGAACAACAGAGAGTGTATAACACAAATCTATTGTGTATGTCTGCAAAAGCTTTTGCTTCACATCTTTACAGTATCTCAATCAGAAGCCGAAATGTTAACGAGTTACTATATTTATCCGTTACAATGAAACCAGCAGTAAGACTTCGTTTACAAGAGAAAAAAGATGGATATAGAGGGGTTATGACAGGTTGAATAGTAGAAAGCAAGATGGACCTGGTAAAATGCAATTTTTGCTTAATGTACAAGGAGATTCAATTACAAACTTTCCAGTGTAACCTCGTGTCTGACATGAAAATGTGTCCCTTTCTATATCAGAAGCCCCTGTATCCAATACTTCTGTTTCTTTTTAAAACAGGATGCTCTGATTTGAAAGAGGTTTCTAGTATATTTATAGATTTTAAGGGGATGTTATAGAATGATACCGAAATGTAAAGACATATGTCTCTTGATATAAACACTTGATACAAAATATACGGAAATGTATCTCCATTTAGAATATCGAATTGATAGCTTCTTACCGTGTAAAAAAAAAAAACATTATAAAAAGTTTCCATAAATAAAACTTCTTGTAAGTCTCGACAAGTGCCATAACTACTAAACACTTCAGCGTTTTCGTCATTAGGATTCGCATCTCTCTCATAGGTACTGCGAAGATATTTGAAAGATGCAACGATTTTCGAAGTTTAATCACAAACCGTTATTTATATTTCCAAACAATAACCCACTCAACCGCTTCTATATACTAGATCCAAATTGATTTATATATCCCTACATTATATGTGCACTCAGAAGAGATGTAGTTAATGTACGTCGCTGTGTAAAATTGCTATATATACCCGTTTGCTATCGAGTATGTCCCAGCTCAGTGGTTTAATCGCTTCAAGCTGAACTTTACTATGACTTATTTCCGATAATATATATTATATCTATATTGGTTTTTGTTATAGTAACATATGCCTTATTAAATTAAAGTGGCATTTGGAACAAGCTTTTGGAGATCGAAGGGTAAAGATCCACATTGGCAAAT
>NC_043002.1:13921411-13926411 GCF_006345805.1 Octopus sinensis
AAACCTAGTACTTATCCTATCGGTCTCCTTTGCCGAACCGCTAAGTTACGGGGCCGTAAACACACCACCATCGGTTGTCAAACACAGACATACAAACATATATATACACACACACACACATACATGTATATATACATATATACAACGGGCTTCTTTCAGTTTCCGTCTACCAGATCCACTCATAAGGCTTTGGTCGGCCGGAGGCTATAGTAGAAGACACTTGACCAAGTTACCACGCAGTAGGACTGAACCCGGAACCATGTGGCTGGTAAGCAAGCTACTTACCACACAGCCACTCCTACGCCTGAAGGGACGACAGCGTTAATATACAACTATCCAAAATTCAGTCTCCCTCCTTATATATATATCTATATATATATACATACATATATATACATACATACATACATACATACATACATACTACATACATACATACATACATACATACATACATACATACATACATACATACATATATATATATATTAGGTTGTTTCGCATGAATTATCGCAATGTTAATTACTTGTTATTTCACTCACTTAAAAACTCAATTATGTGCCTCTTGCATTTAGCGTTGACTCTTTTTCTTTCCCAACAATATTGGTATCCAACAAAATTCGTACACACAGACCTTATACAAATGATAATCAAACTGTATTGAGTGATTTTCTTGTATGAGTATAAACTGGGTCACTCTGCCGCAGAAGCTCTACGAAATATCAAGCGGGCCATTCGTAATGGTTTTGTTGACATCAAAACTGATCAGAGATGGTTCCAAAGCTCTCGTTCATGAGATGACAGCCTTGAAAATATTCCAAGGGTTAGGCCAAAATCAATTATTCAACATGATGGATTAAATGCTTTGGTTGAACCAAATTCCGAGAACAATGGTTCGAAAACTTTCATCAGAACTCCAAACATCTCGCATAACTGTTTTTGGACACCTGTTAAAAATTGGAAAAGTCAAGAAAACAGATGGGTTTGTTCCACATCAACTGAATAAGATTTAAAAACACAAAAATAAAACAAACAAAACAGACGGCTCGAAGTGTGCTCCTTATTGCTTTCTGGAATGGAAAACGACTATTTTTACATAAAATTATTACTTGTGATGAGAAATGGATATTCTTTGACAGCAGCAGAACAGGGATTAGAAATAGGTAAGTCACCTAAACACTACCGAAACCCACCATTGCACCCTAAAAAGTCACTGTATGGTGGTCTGCGAAGGTAGTTATTTATTATTTATTTTTAAAACAAAGAAAAACGGTAACATCCACATCGTATCACCAGGAAATTGGTTGTATGCATGAGAATTTGAAAAAGAAACAACCCAGACTAGTGAAGAGAGATGGCCCAATTTTGTTCCACGACAATGCACATCCTCACACTCCTCAAGCTACGGTCCAAAAGATGCAGAGCCTGAATTATGAGATTTTGCAGCATCCTCCTTATTCCTCTGATATCTCTCCTACTGATCATCACTTATTTAAGCATTTTGAACTTTTCATAAGCAACAAAACATTCTTAAATAGAGAAGAGGTGATAGGAGCATTCGGACAGTTTATCACAGCGAAAGAAGAATCTTTTTTAAAGATGGAATATATGGCATAGAGAGACGTTGGGTAAACGTCATAAAATATATGCATGCACACATACGCATACACACACACACACACACACATACACATACACACACGCACACACGCACACATATAATTTCCAAAAAACACTTTTTTAGCCTTTTGTCTTTGTCCATCTTCGTTTTCCCTTTCTTGTCTTCTCTTTTTTCTCTTTTTGTGTCTCCATTTACTTACTTTATATTTCCCATTGTAGCATATCGCAACAAAGGGTCTCCTTAACTTTTCGTCATGGTTAATCAACCAGTTGCATTACGAAGAACAAATGCAGAAATTCCAGTAGCCACAAGGTTGAAACATGCATAGAGACTGAATGATTGAAACTGCTGACTATTATAATATGCCGAACATTCTGTTTATCATAGCCAGTGATACAACTAAATATAATAGCAACCTTGGCACTATACTGGATGCAGTCTGCATGGCGATACTCTACATGAAGCTCTAAAATTGACATGGTATTTTTCACTTTTGCGTAGTACGATGAACAGTGCATTCATCTAAAATAAGTATCTTTACCCTTGCTTTTATTAAAATGTGAGTTTTTACCATTACACTTTTTACATCTAACTTTAAAAAGGATTAGGGTAGTGACACGCTTTGGTCATGAATGATCTTGGCATTGCACATAGAAAGTCATTATGCTCCGAGGTACGAGTTCGGACAAGTTTTTTTTTTTATATCACCTATGGATAGCGACATTCCCTTTGCATGCCACTGATGTTATCCAAGAGAAAGGCAAAGGCCGATACAGCTTGGCACCAGTGACATTCGCAACTTATTTCTGCAGATGAGTGAACTTCAAGAACGTAAAATAGAGTGTCTGGTTCAAGAACACAACATACAGAACAGCCCGGGAATCGAATTCACTGACTCATGATTCTTAGCCCGATGATTCTCAGACGGACACAGAAACACATACACACGCACACACACACACACACATACACACACACACACGCACATATGCACACACACTCAAACACACGCTTATGTGGTAGGTCTTACATTATATGTTATTACTGTCTTTCTGAACTTTTCAACTATGCTTACCGAGAATAGGCCAAGACAAAACCAATGTAGGTGGAATATATTTGCATAATAAATCACTCATAATGCGCCAATATTGCATTATTGAAATTACTATAATTTTAAGATGTGCATAAAATAATTTTTTTTCGATATTCAAAGACAAACATGCATGCCTATATATATGTATGCATACATATGTGCATGAATATGTGTATGGACATGCGTGTATGTATATATATATATATATGCATACATACACACAAACATCTACACATATGACTATGTATATATATATATATATATATATAACAATTTAGGAGTGACCCTTAACAGGCCATTCGTCCACCAGAAAGAGCAGCCATAACTCACACCGCCAAGTAGTAGTAATTCAGAAATTAGGTGAAAATTTAAAAACATTTACCCTAATTCAACTTTTAGACGATGCATCGTTTCTGTGTTATTAATGATTAAATTAGCTTAATTAAATTAAATTAAGCTAATCTACCATAGGTCACACTTCATCAGTAAAAAACCTGGGAGAGACAAATATACACGAGCGTCTGTATCGATGCCTCCGGAATATCTGTCTTAAAATTTTCAAGACCGACGTATTCGCGCCAAACTTATCAGCAGTAAATATACTGCCGATTCAATCTCAGAATTATTCAGAAAATTATCAATTAGTCAATTTAGGGTACAAAAAATTCAATAGAAATTTATCGCTACCAGCGGCCTAGTGGAAAAGAGAAAATAGTCAAGACTAAATATATAAATATAACAATTTAGGAGTGACCCTTAACAGCCATTCGTCCACCAGAAAGAGCAGCCATAACTCACGACTAAAGGCGGTGCTCCAGCATAGCACCAGTCAAATGACTGAAACGAATAAAAGAGTACAGAATATGTATATGTGTCTGGGTGTGTGGGAGTGTGTGTTGAAAGGGATATATATATATAATATATATATAATATATATATAATATAATAATAATAAATATTAGGGAATAAATTCAAATTTACAGGGAAAATCAGATTTAGGATTGAATCTAATTTTATAGTAAAATATTATATAATATTAATTAGAGACAAAACCACTATTTTGCAAATCAAACAAAGAAAGACTTAATCCAATACAATGTGTGGTTGTCATGCAGAGTGAGTGTGTTTATGAATGAGGGTTGTATGTGTGTGTGTGGGAGTACGAATAAGTAATGTGTTTAAGTATACGGCTACTTTATTAATTTATCATTGCCTAGATGTTTATGTGTATGTATAGAGATATATATACGGGTGTGTGAGTTAGTGTATGTATTTAGATATGTTTATATATATACTTAGTTATATGTTTATGAGCATGTGTGTTTATACATTTTTTTTATTTTATTTAAACAAATTTTTTTTTTAATTTTTGTTTTTTGAAATTAGATTATTCATCTTTAAATATGAGAACTTAAATACTAGGTTTCTTTATATTCAATTGTTTATAGAGGTTAATTTAGTTCTTGATTATATATAGATTATATATAGATTATATATAGATTCTATATATATATATATATATTATATATATATATATGTAGGTCCCGGGTTGAGTCGGGGTTAACCACAGTAAATAAGGTACTCAATACATAGCAGAGTAAATTAATTTATTATATAGAAGGAGCTTCTACAGGACTAGAACTGTTTCATTCAAAAGAAATCATCAGGAAGCTTCCTGATGATTTCTTTTGAATGAAACAGTTCTAGTCCTGTAGAAGCTCCTTCTATATAATAAATATATATATATATATATATAATATATATATATATATTATATAAAAGGGCTTAGTAAAATAAATTACTTTGCCGCATACTGAACTCATTAGAAATAGCAGCTAAAAAACATTTATAAACTATTTCTAATACTTAAAGAAAACCTCTCTCATATAGTGTTTGCTCAATTCAACTCACGGAAGTATGGGGGGTAGAGACATTAAAAAATCAGATGCAAAGGTTATTTGAGAACGTACGTTTCAAGATTAGTCAAACTCGACACTTCTATCATCAGCTCAGAACTCCCTGGTTGGATTGAAAACACTGAAAGTGGAGCATACTCCTTCGGCCTCCTATCGCTTTTGAAGATCCGCTCGTAACTAACAGTGCCAACAACCCAAATATGCAAGCGAAGAATTTCTGCTCTCCCCTTTCCACCAGCGTGGGTTAAAATCAGCAACACTATGCTTTTTTCGGTAAAATCCGAGGCATTTAAATAGAGACAGATGAATATAATTTCAACAATTGAGGGTAAAATTAATTAATTAATCAATTTCACCAAGTGTTCATTAT
>NC_043002.1:13931411-13961411 GCF_006345805.1 Octopus sinensis
TGACAGAAATAAAAGTTTGCTTTGTGTGTAGACATGCTATCATTAGCATTAAATTTTTCGCACTGTTATACACATGCACATGCGCAACATATTCAGCCAACACAAAAACACAGACACACAAATACACCCCCCCCACACACACACATACACAGGAACACACACACATGCAAGTTAAGATCCAAGGATCAAGGTGTAGGAAATTAGTAAGCTTCGAACAGTCCGTAGACGAAGGAATAGAAACAGCTTTCAGGAACAAAATGTTTTTTATACATTTTTGGGACTGCTCGAAGCTTACTATACACATACATACATACATACATACATACATACATACAACATACATACATACATACATACTACATACATACACACACACACACATACATATATATATCCTAGGTTCACACTGCGGTAACGTTCCCACAATGTCGAAGCCCAATTACTGTTTCCAGATTTGCAATTTGGTTCCCCCTTCCTTCTCTCTTCATCTCTCTCTCTCTCACTCACACAGCTCTGTCCATATACATACATACATACAATCATACACACACACCCATACATACATACATACATACATACACACACACATACACGCACACACACACATACACACACACACGCACACACACACACACATATATATGCATATATTATCAAAGGTTCTTTCCCACCCATCTTCTCACGAGGCCGAAACATTCGCCACTGGAAGAGACACCGATCCATCACTGGGTTGCTAATCTTTTCCAGCTTATTGGACTGAAGCGACGCCTACAGAAATACATTACAACCTACTGCCCGGTTAGTAATTGAAACTACAATCTTACGATCACGAGTACAACACCCTAGCCACTAAACCACGTGCCTCCACGCCCACACACAAACTTATATACTAATCCTGGCGAGCTGGCAGACACGTTAGCAGGCCGGGCGAAATGCGTAGCCGTATTTCGTCTGCCGTTACGTTCTGAGTTCAAATTCCACCGAGGTCGACTTTGCCTTTCATCCTTTCGGGATCGATTACATAAGTAGCAGTTACGCACTGGGGTCGATATAATCGACTTAATCCGTTTGTCTGTCCTTGTTTGTCCTCTCTGTGTTTAGCCCCTTGTGGGTAGTAAAGAAATACCTGTCCCCATTTTTGAAGTGGATCAGTTGATATAATCACTGGTCGGCTAAAATTTTCAATATATTTTAAAGTTGAATTGCTAGCATCCTCACGGGATTTTCTAATTTCTTCTCTAAAGAAATCATCTTTAATATAGCTCCTTATTAAGAAAGGGCTCAAGCTGATAGGGAAACCAAAAGTAAAATAAAAAATCGTACCTACCAACCAATATACACTCACTGCAGAAACTAAGAGTTAGCCTCTTCATCTTATCTCATCTTTTCTTCGCAGTGCAACAACCAGAATTGCAAAAACGTTAATGACCTTGCTAGATACTCTTTTCTCTTTTACTTGTTTCAGTCATTTGACTGTGGCCTTGCTGGAGCATCATCTTTAGTCGAACAAGTCAACTAGTACTTATTCTATCAGTCTCTTTTGCCGAACAGCTAAGTTACGGGGACGTAAACACACCAGCATCGGTTGTCACGCGATGCTGGGGGGACAATCACAGACAAACAATCATACACACAGACACACACACACACACACACACACACACACACACACATATATATATATATATATATATATAATATATATATATTATATATATATATATACATATATACGACGGACTTCTTTCAGTTTCCGTCTACCAAATCCACTCACAAGGATTTGGTCGGCCCGAGGCTATAGTAGAAGACACTTTCCCAAGGTGTCACGCAGTGGGACTGAACCCGGAACCATGTGGCTGGTAAGCAAGCTACTTACCACACAGCCACTAGGTTCATAGATGTCTCATCGGGAGGTTTGATGTGCTGATAATCTATATTTGCTGATGTAATGTGAAAACATTCATTTCAAGTATATACACCAATGGCATTCTATGTGGCATATGCAGGAGTGTAGAATACGATTTATACTGTGTTACATTCCATAAAACAATAAATAATTTATTTGTCTATGAAACTGATGCAGGGTTTTCTAACAAACTGAATGGCTCTACTTATACCGCATTAATTATGCTGGGATCAAATTTTAATTGCTTCTTGTGTGTTAAAGTTGCATAGTGATCTCTATTCTACTGATCAATAAAGCTCAGAAAATAATTATTTCGAATGACTACAAGGATGAAGGCGCAATGGATCAGTGATTAGGGATGTGGACTCGCGGTCGGAGCATCGCCGTTTCGATTCCCAGACCGGGCGTTGTGTGTGTTTATTGAGAGAAAACTCCTAAAGCTTCAGGGGTGGTGGCGACCCCTGTTGTACTCTTTGGCCCCAACTTTCTCTCACTCTTTTTTCCTGCTTCTTGAGTAACGCTGCGATGGACTGGCGCCCCGTCCAGCAGGGAGGAACACATACACCATAGAAACCGAGAGACCGGGCCCATGAGTTTGGCTAGGCTTGAAAAGGGCGCATAAATAAATAAAAAATCATAAGGATAATTTAGGTAATAGTCATGCTTATATGATTGGAATGAGACGCTAGTATTTCAAATATGATGATCTCAAAAACCGTAAACATTTATGAGTAGGGATCACAGACACACACAGACTCACACACATACACACACACAGAGGCTCACACAGTCATACGCACGCGTATGTAGATGGATTCTCCTTTCACTGATCACACGAGGGCTTGCAATTTCTTGCTGAACGGCCTGTAGTGCCGATTTGTTTCCAGGGTTGATCAAATGCTTGGGCTATACATTGGCTCACCCTTTTAATGAACCTGGCATTGCAAGTACAGCTGCACATCGCTGAGCAACATGAGATAAAGTGATTCGCTCAAAACGACACACCGGCTGGTCCGACAATCAATGCAATGGCCCCACGGTCATGAGTGCCGCACCCTTAACACAAGGAAACGTACGTTTATACAAACACACACACACACACACACACACACACACACACATATATATATATATATATATGATTAATTAATTAATAAGGGTGAGAGAATTAGATACTAATTTAATAGTATATCTATTCAACACCAAGTGGCCTAATGCTCCGAGAAACCTGGATTATTATAATATTTTATAATATATTATAATATTATTACAAAATAAATATAAGAGAGTGGTCACTATATGGCTCACTCTAGCACCAGTTAATCCAAAAGGTTTCAACCACAAAAATACATGTTTCCCATGAAAGTCAGTACGATGGTTAGCTCACACGGACAGGGCAAATAAAAAATAACAAAAATACAGATTATTTTGGGACAATTGTTTCGCTATTAATGAATTAAATGTAATTTTACTTACAAAAAAATCCACTTGTAGCTCGTCAGCCAAAACTATCTGGATGAAATCCACTCAATCACACGCCAGATTTTACCATAACGATAAATACGCGTGTGGTTCAATGATTACATCCGACGTTATAATTCAAATGCCCCAACTAACAGCGCGCCAAACTTTCACGGAAAACAAAGACTGCATTTAGAAATAAATGTAGCATAATTATAATTAATTAATAAGGGTGAGAGAATTAGATACTAATTTAATAGTATATCTATTCAACACCAAGTGGCCTAATGCTCCGAGAAACCTGGATTATTATAATATTTTATAATATATTATAATATTTTTACAAAATAAATATAAGAGAGTGGTCCCTATATGGCTCACTCTAGCACCAGTTAATCCAAAAGGTTTCAACCACAAAAATACATGTTTCCCATGAAAGTCAGTACGATTGTTAGCTCACACGGACAGGGCAAATAAAAAATAACAAAAATACAGATTATTGTGGGACAATTGTTTCGCTATTAATTAATTAAATGTAATTTTACTTACAAAAAAATCCACTTGTAGCTCGTCAGCCAAAACTATCTGGATGAAATCCACTCAATCACACGCCAGATTTTACCATAACATGTATATAGATATAGAAAGATAGATAGATAGATAGATAGATAGATAGATAGATAGATAGATAGATAGATAGATAGATAGATAGAAGATATACAGAACATACGGTTTCGTGATCGAAAATTCAACAAAAAATGTACTCCATCTGGTGAGAAATAAATATTATATATTTAATGGCAAAAAAAAAAAAAAAATTATAGCTCTAGTAATAGTTTCATATTTTGAGAAATTTAAACATATCCTTCAGGCGCAAACCACATATCATTACGAACTAAAAAATTCTTCTTTATGACATTTCGCTTGCGCCTGAACAATATACTTGAGTTTTCTCAACATATGAAACTATTAGTAGCGCTTTAATACATGTATTGTAACCGTAAATACATTAAATGTATATATATATATATATATATATATATATATATATATATTTATATATATATATATAATATATAAATAATGCATTTATACGTACATATATGTACATACCCACTTATATATGTATATATACAAGCATATGTGGTACAGGACATAAAAAAATCAACAAAATGAGAAACGAGTAGATAAAAAACAAAAACATAGAAAACGAACTTTTTTTGAACAACGAAATATACTTATAGGGAAACGAGACAGGCCACATAAAGAAATTCCCTTCATCAGTTGTCCCCTGTTTTATTTACTCCGAGTTACGAAGGTAAGGACAAGATGCGACTCATATATATATATATATATATATATATATATATATATATATATATACGCATATGTATATATATACTCTTTGTGTGTAAGTCTTTGTGTCTTTTTGGCACCCCCAACTGCCATTACCGTTTGACAACCAGTGTTGGTGTGTACATGATCCCGTAAATTACCGGTTCAGCAAAATACCGATATAATAAGTTGTAGGTTTAAGAACTGGGGTCGATTTGTTCGAATAAAACACTTCAAGGCGGTGCTCCAGTATCACAGTAATCCACTGACTGAAACAAGTAAAGGAATATGAAATTCTTCAATTCAGCATTTTAACAAACACATAGAGTGCTTTATACTGGTTAAGTGGTGGCGTCGATACTAGATTGAAATTACAAACACAGGAAGTTACCTAGTTTTAGCGTATCAGGTCATTGCAATATCCACCAGGCTATATATAACAGTTATATACACCACCTATATCCACCACCTATATACACCACCTATATACACCAGCTATATAAACCAGCTATATACACCAGTTAGATATACTAGCTATATACACTAGCTATATTAACTAGTTATATACACCAGCTATATACACCAGCTAGATATACCAGCTATATACTCTAGCTATATACATTAGTTATATACACAAGCTACATCCACCACCTATCTACACCAACTATATACACTACCTATATACACCAGCAAATACACCAGCTATGTCCACCAGCTATATACACCAGCTATATACACCAGCTATGTCCACAGCTATATACACCAGCAATGCCTACCAGTTATTTACACCGGCTATATACACCAGCTATATACACCAGCTATATACACCAGCTATATACACCAGCTATGTCCACCAGCTATATACACCAGCTATATACACTAGCTATGTCCTCTACCTATATACACCAGCTAGATATACCAACAGTATACACCAGCTATATACACAAGCTATGTCCACCAGCTATATACACCAGCTGTGTTTACCAGCTATATACACCAGCTAGATATACCAACAGTATACACCAGCTATATACACTAGCTATGTCCTCCACCTATATACACTAGCTATATACACTACCTATATACACCAGCAATATACACCAGCTATATCCACCACCTATCTACACCAACTATATACACTACCTATATACACCAGCTATATACACTAGCTATATACACTAACTATGTCCTCCATCTACATACACTAGTTGTATACACCACCTATATCCACGATCTATATACACCAGCTTATCCACCTGCTATATATACCAGCTAGATACACCTGCTATATATATCATCTTGATACACCAGTTATATGCACTAGCTATGTACATCAGCTATATACACTAGCTATGTACATCAGCTATATACACTAGCTTATGTACATCAGCTATATACACTAGCTATATCCACCAGGTATATCCACCAGCTAGATATACCAGCTATATACACTAGCTATATACACCAGCTATATATACAAGCTATTTTCACGAGCTATATACACCAGCTATATACACCAGCTAGATAGAGCAGCAATATACACTAGCTATATACACTAACTATGTCCTCCATCTACATACACTAGTTGTATACACCACCTATATCCACCATCTATATACACCAGCTATATCCACCTGCTATATATACCAGCTAGATACACCTTCTATATATACCAGCTTGATACACCAGTTATATACACTAGCTATGTACATCAGCTATATACACTAGCTATGTACATCAGCTATATACACAGGCTATATCCACCAGGTATATCCACCAGCTATATACACTAGCTATATACACCAGCTATATATACAAGCTATTTTATGAGCTATATACACCAGCTATATCCACCAGCTATATACACCAGCTAGTTAGAGCAGCAATATACACTAGCTATGTTAACCAGTAGTGTTGTAAAATTTGAAGTTATCACTTGGTAACAATTCTATGTTATGCCTGAAATTATTGATATTCATAGAGTAAAGAATTTATTTATGGTAGTATTTCGCAAAATAAGTGAAATTCTCTGAGATTCCACCAGATAAATTGTCTTTAATTACATTCAATAAAAAATGAACATTCATAATTCTCTAAGTAATATACATGTATATTGTATCAGAAAGTGATTTGCCTAAAGCAATTTTTGTTTGAGATGTTTCATTAAAATAAGAATGTTGGTCATTGCACGTAAGGTGCGGTTTTGTAATTCTCTAAAGGATTCTGCTGTAAAACATGTTTGGGAATCACTAATTTATGGGAAAATTTGTTGGTATTCTGCGCAGAATGGTACTAAGCTTTAGTAAAGGTCTTGATCTTCGGAAAATATGAATCGCAAAAATATAATTAGAAATACAGCAATATTTAAAGTAAATAATGAATCGAAAGAAAATTATAAAATACAGGAGTTGAAATTACACTATCATAGTATAAGCTGAATGTTTAAATATCTTAAATTCATTGTATTTCAAAACCGTGATATATAATTCAATTTATTATAGGCGCCTTTAGGTTGAATAAAACAAACAATTACAGAAAATATAATCAAGGAAAGAAAACAAACTGAATTGAAAAGATCCTGCAATAGATATTAAATTTGTCTTCATATTTTGAAAATTAAACTTTCATTTCTCAGCACTTCTTTTTTTCCTCCCAATAAGTCTCATAATATAAAATTTAAAATATTTGTTGAAACAAATGTGGTTGTTGATTTATATTTTAATATATTCTATTAAATATTGTGTTTTCTTCTCTTGTAATGTCGATCGTATAATTATTTTTGCTATCAGATTATTTCGAATAAATCAATAAATAACGTAGAACAAAAAAAAAAGAAAAAAATTAATGTATCAAACATATGTTGCGTTTTAAAAGGTCGTCGAAAATGTACAACGTCTGAGTCTGTCCTACATACATACATCCACACATAACTATACATATATGTGCATGTGTAGGCATGCATGTATATATATGTGTGTGTGTGTGACAGTATACGTGCGAACGTGTGCGAGTCTGGCTTTCTAAGTGAATGTATATCTCTTTACGTATGTTTTTGATTTCATTTCAAACATATACGTATGTATGTATGTATATATATATGTATATATATATATATGTATATATATATATATATACATATATATATATATATATTATATATATATATATATATATATATATATGTATATATATGTTTGTGTGTGTAAATTTCCATACATCTCTAATAATATGTACAGACATATTTTTGCCTGCGTGTATATATATATTTGTGCTTGTATGCATGTATGTGTCAATGTATATATATATATATATAATATATATATATATATATTATATATATAATATGTATATATATATATATAATATATATATATATATAGATATATATGTATATATATATGTATATATATATATGTATATAATATATATATATATTATAATATATATATATTGTATATATATATATATATATATATATATATATTATATATTATATATATGTATGCGCGTATGCATGTATACATGTATGGATGTATAGATGTGCATATGTATGTATTGTGTTATCTAAATATATTCATTTTGATACCAAAGCGCTTCAATTTTGGCGTATGTATAAATAAGCATTAATTTGAATCTGAAATAGGTTTCTTCATTTTACAATTCTTTTTTCTTTTAAAAAAGCATTCCTCACTTTTTTGCGGGGGAAAAATCAATATATTAAACAATATTACTTTAGCCCTCTGAGAGATACAAAATAATGAAGCAGTAAATTTCCAATGTCTTTTTAACCATACAAAGAGACAGACAGACACACGCACACATGTACACACACAGACGCATTATATATATATATTATATATATGTATATATATATTATATATATGTATATATATATATATATATATATATATATATATTATATATATATATATATAAATGGAAGTGCAGGTACTTGTCTTCATTTCTGTATCCAAAATGGAAACGAGAACAAATATGTCCATGTGACGCGATTGAATAATTGTGCAGCTCTCAAAACATGAAACCATTGGTTGCCTTGTTACCCCCAAAATAAAGAGTATTATCCTCCAATGTAGTTCTCCACATATTGTGTATATGCGTGTATATATCTATATCTATAAATCTGTTTGTATCTCTGTCTGTCTCTTGGCGTGTCTGTCTGTATGCATGCGTGTATTTAGATATTTTTCTGCGTGTATGGGTGAAGTAATTCTTTTTGGGGGTGGTTTTACTTCAGACACACAAATCTATAAATAGTCGCGTGTTAGCATAGGTTTTGGCTAGGAAACATCAAAAACGCTGTGTTCAACTCGAGCTAACCTCTCCTTTAAATACTACAAGCGTGTTACAAACTTTCATTTTTTTTTTTCACAGGGGAAATTGTATTCTGTTGACGTTTTTCATGTTTACAAGAGATAGGGCTCTGCTCTTGTACTTAGATTAGAAATCAATAAATACACCTAATATCTACGTGGTCTATGTTCTATATAATAAATATACAACATAAAAGCACACTAATTAGGTTAAATATTTCGAAAGTTTTATCAATATATCGATATTTTCCAGTCTGCTTTAGATATTGAGAGCACAAGTAAAATATATTTCCAATATTAAACCGTTATGCCACAAAATATTTTGGAAAGTAGAGGCATGCGACTCAAATGATATAATTTCTCGGCTGTTCTCCATTTTCTCACCGACGCTTTCATATCACTAGCAACAGCCTACATATAAATATTTAAAGGCGTTTCGTTTGATACTGTAACGCGTCTACCAGTATACATAGCTGTCATCATTTAGTGGTTTCTGTCGTTGTACTACGGCCATATTTGAGTACCCGCTTGAAACGTTTAGCCGAAAGAATCGATTCACTTCTATCCGCACAAGTGGAGTCAAAGCCGGTTAGTTTGCGTTAGCATCGGGTCGGATTAGTTATAATAATGGAGTCAAACCAAATATTTTGGAATCATTTAACATACACACATTTCAGCTTTGTGTAATATTGAACAAGAAGGAGTGGTTGTGCGGTAAGTAGCTTGCTAACGGAGCACATAGCTTCGGGTTCAGTCCCACTGCGTGGCACCTTGGGCAAGCGTCTTCAACTCTAGCCTCGAGCTGACCAAAGCCTCGTGAGTGGATTTGGTAGACGGAAACAGAAAGAAGCCTGTCGTATATATGTATATATATGTGTATATGTTTGTGTGTCTGTGTTTGTCCCCCTAACATCGCTTGACAACCGATGCTGGTGTGTTTACGTCCCCGTAACTTAGCGGTTAGGTAAAAGAGACAGGCAGAATAAGTACTAGGCTTCAAAGAATAAGTTCTGGGGTCGATTTGCTCGACTAAAGGCTGTGCTCCAGCATGGCCACAGTCAAAATGACTGAAACAAGAGTAAGAAATGCATCGAATACTTAAACCTTCCTCAGTTAAATTTTTTCACATATATACACAATGGGTCTCCGGGTAGGGTGTGTTTATCAAAATCGCTAACTATACAACGATTGACCACGAAACCAAGTAGTTGGAAAATGAATTTCTACATTCCACACCTATCATAGTTGCTTGCAACTATAATAGAATTCATTCCACTAAAAGTAAAAGAGAAGAGAAATTATATCAACTCTGAATGAATTTTACCCAATAAATCTGATTAGCATCAACTTATATTCACTTTATGTGTGTCTATTAAATATGTATGCACGTGGAAATCATGGAAGAAATCACGGAATCCATATAGTTATAGAGAGAATCGAGCTCGTATCTATACAATGAAAAGGTAAATATATTATTATACTATATGACTTTCGAGCAATTTGCAGTCACATTTGTAACCTTTTCATCTTACACAATTCTCATAAAACATTATATTTACAATGGCGGAGCATTGTATTGTTATGAATCTTTCGCGTTGGCTTGTACTCAGATAACCTGACGATATTTGTTCACGGCATAACAATATCATTATCTTGAAGATAATTAGATACAAGATTAATTCTTATACACAGGTACATGGAACCAAATATCTACCAATAAACTCAAACACAGGCTCTGTCACTTCCTCTCTTTCTCTCACACACGCTCACACTTGTACATGATGTATGCATACGTGTGTGTATAATTAATGTTTACTCAGAAAAAATAACGCGGTGAACGGATATACATACATTCATATATATGCATACATGCATATATGTACACATACATATATATATACATATATTTATACACATACATAAATATATGCATACATACACAACTATATATAGAATATAGTATATATATATATATATATATATATACGTATGTACATTTGCATGTATATATATGTGTGTACATATATGTATTTATATGTATATGATATATATACATACATGCAAAATATACATATATCTATAAATATGCGTATATAAGCATAACAATATGTGACTATGCTGATATATACGCATCCAATCACACACTCATATTCTCACACATAGACATACATATATATAACGTATATATACTGTATATATATAGATATGTGTGTGTGTGTGTGTTTGTGTACATCAATATACATATATATATATATATATATACACACACACACGCACACACATATATATATATAGATATGTATATATACATATATATATGCAAATACATACATACATATATATATATATATATATATATATATATATACATATATATATATATATGTATATATTTATACACATATGTATATAAATATAACACACAGAAACAAGCGAAAAAATGAGATGGAGAAAGATAATTAAAGAGCCGTACTGACACAGGATAAAAAGATGGAATGTTGCTACTACCGTAGATGAGTAAAAAAAAAGAGCACAAACAGCTAGAATGGGGAGAAATAAAAAACGAAGAAAAAAATATATATTAAAAATACAGAAAAACAACTGCTACGCGAACGTGAAACCGCAATTTCTTTATACGATTATCCTATGAATTTGTCGATTTAGTGATTCTGTTATTCAGCAAGGAAAGAATGAAAAACGAAATAAATGAAATATCCGAGGCTGTAATAATATTACTAATGTTCGTAAATTTTCTGTTTGTAGTGTTTTTCCTCTCGACTGCTTTCTCAATACGACAGCATATTTCTAATGAATCAGTAATGCGCTGGCAATGTTCTGAGAGTAGTAGAATTATTTTGTGTTTCTCAGTTTCTCATAACTTATTTACAGATGGAATAATGAAAAATTTCCGTTTTGCTACTACTGTAATATTTTCGACAATCCCCTTATTACAAGTCTGCTTGTATTTCACTCATTACTCTAAGTAGTGCTTGTTTTTTGTGATACAGACACTTAACACAGAACGATCGACTTTAGACTACATAGTCTCAAAAACTCTAGAAAATGCTGGCTGATGTTACACTATCATACATAGAAACTCACAAACATACATACATACCTGTAATTATTGGGACATTGGTATATGTAATACGCTGCCTAAATACCAGTCTGAAGAAATTAGGCTGCTCTAAACCAGAGGGGAGAAAGCTGATTCGAAGATTACACATCGAATCTATCTCTGGAATTGTAAAAGTCTGTAAGACTTTCCAGGCATTTATCATTTAAGTATATATGGAGCATTTCTAGATATTCAAATATATGCACGAGAAGACATACATAAAACAAAACATACGAATCTACACGAATACATACATAGAAAAAAATTTGTTGATGTTCTTGAAAATCTAATGAAGGAGGCTTGGATCTGGGTTAGAAATCATCTCTTTCTCTATTGGTAGGAAATCTTGAAGTAAACCTTAATAATTACATACATACATACACACATGCATGTATATATATATATTATATATATATATATATATATATATATATATATATATACATATATATGCATGTATATATATATATATGCATGTATATATATATATATGCATGTATATATATATATATGCATGTATATATATATATATATATTATATATATATATATATATATATATATACATGCATATATGTGTCTATATATATATATGTATATATATATGTGTGCATATATATATATATACATACATATATATATATATATATGTGTGTGTGTGCATATATATATATATAATATATTATATTATTTATTGATATTTAGGTGGATTATGTATTTGTAATACTAAATTGAAGTTAATTAGGTATTATATCATTCGATATTTAGTCTATTTTGTTATAGTTTGTTACATTAAATCTATAGATACTACACATGTATATTTATTATATGGTTAGCTTATGTAAGGAGTTCGTCTATATTTGAAACATTTCTTACTTTGATTACTATTTAATGACTTGTAATAAATTTGTGTATTTTATTTAATTTTAAGGTATTTAATTATTTAAGTATTATTTTATTTTTCAATTATGTATATTTAGAATTTTCATATATATATATTAAAGTATATATATTAGTTAATTATTTTACTGTTCTATTATATTTTTAACCTGATGAACGACTATATTTATATGCAAGTGATTTCTCTACTACTATAATCATTTCTTGAATATAGCAGCGAAACACGTGTCGTTTTTCTACCTATTATACACATTATATAATTTTTTTAATTTACTGAATCTTTACTTTTTAATTGTTAGTTTAAGTTTAACTTTTCTATTATATGTAATTTTCTAGATGGTGTAATTTAATTATTCATTTTGAAATGGTAAAAGTGTTTTTTTTCTAATATTTTATATATATATATATATATATATATATATATGTGTATGTGTGTGTGTGTTTGAGAGTGTGTTGTTTGGATGCATTTCCTAGACTTTGTGAGACGGTGTAAGACTATGTGTCAAGAGTTCCAGGTGAACGTACCTCGGGGCAAGAAACGCAGACGAAGACCGCAGCACGAAAATAGCTCATTCACCAAATGTCACATAGCTTTCAAGTAACCAAAGTGTAGTAAATTAAACGGTGAGACCCAAGTATAGCAGTAGCTATGAAGTTATATCTAGTATGGATATAAAATGGAAGTATATATATATATATATAAATATATATAACATATGGTATAATTATAAACAGCACAAATGTTAGCCATCTCCGGAGACTGAAAAAAATATACACAATCTTAATCGGTTTCCGAACCTTATTGGGTTCTCATCAGAGGTGTCCACACCATTGTGGCAATCTGCAGAGAAAGAATCAGCCAAACTGCTTATATACTCAACAAATGCAACAGTTACTCTATGAAGGGGTCTCTAATTTGCATACCGAGAGTGTTTAGAACTATAAATACCAGCAGTCTGTCTACGGGGATCTTAGTCCACACAGTATCAAGGTATGATATAATAAATATATAACATATAGTATAATTATAATTTTATCCATATATATATATATATATATATATATATATGCATATCATTTATGCTTTAGTTCCTTCAGTCCTTACAGTGCACCCATGTTGGACCACCGTCTTGAAGAAATTGTTTAATTGAATGAATCGAGCCCGTAAGTTTCATAAAAGCCTCGTACTTATTCTATCAGTTTATTTTGCTGAATCGCTTGGTTGCCGGAACCGAAACACACCAACGTCGGTTGTGAAGCAGGGGACAAAGCCAGACACAAATGCACACACTTATACACGCGCGCGTGTTCGCGCACACACATATTGATATATCCGAGGGATGCTGGTAATGTAATTGTGATATTATTCCACATATTCTTCTCTGAGATTCATGCACTCGCTGCCGCTGTCTTTTAAATTTTCTAAGTCCTGTATAAGAGAGATTCTTCGGGGTTTGAATAATTTACCTCTGAAAACATGGGTGTTTCGTTCAATATCCTGAAACAACCCCTATTCAGGGACCTTTTGAGCGGCATGGGTTACTCGACCAGAAGAAAATTCTAAGTGGGCCCCACCTGAAAGGTCATGTGCTGTTTATCTTGATATGAGATCACCATGTCGCGCACATATGGTTGTGATGCATGTGCCTAGTGTATCCTTATCAGACGGGTAGTCATGATGGGTATACTGGGCTCCGTATATTTTACCCAATATCACTTTGAGGGCATGCACTGCTCTCTCACTCAATAATAATAATAATAATAATAATAATAATAATAATAATGATAATAATAATAATAATAATAATAATAATAATGATAATAATAATAATAATGACAATAATAATAATAATAATAATGACAATAATAATAATAATAATAATAATAATAATAATAATAATAATAACGTCGAAAAGTATGAGAACCCAGCTTCGAAATTTTTCCAAGTCACCTGATGAAGGCTTGAGGGTAAATCAGCCGAAACTTAGTGTTAACAACAAACAAGATGACGACAAATATCCGTCAAACGTAAATAATGTTAAATAAAATATATGAACATCTTAACCACTCTTCTTTCCTCGCACCAAGTCCATATGTAGTGAGGTTTTGCTGGTGATGCCTGATATCAATTTATACGGCATCTATGTAAAACGAATTATGTTGATATTAAGTGTTATGATCAGAAACAGGTCGACAACATTAATATATCGATAGAGTAAAATTCTGTTCCACAATAACTTGATACTTTGTGATGAAAATATTAACTGTTTAATGGTCACTTAACCTCTGTCAGCTTAATTAACGTCTAAACGTCTCATAATTAAATTCTGCATAGTCATTAAAAATTTCTATAATAAAATGCAAATGAAAATGTAATTAATACTCCTGCTTCAAACAGTTGGTTCATTTAACAGTGTCATGGACACTAAGTATATATTATTTTATACATAGAAGTTTCCACCATGTGTAGTGCAAGGTGAACAGTGATATCCGGCTAGAACTATTCCCAAAGGTATTCCAGCCCTGACTACTGTGTCTTGTTGGGGCATTGTAAAACTATTGCCCGTTTGCTGTATGCCTAGGTTAGGAGAACTTAGACAAAGTCTTACTTAAACCAACAATGATGGTCAAGCGATGAGTCTAAATGAGGACAAATTCAAAGTCAGACACACAGACACATACATATACACACACAGCGAGCGTCCACTCAGTTTCAGTCTACCAAATTTACTTACAAACTACTGGTCGGGGGTCATAGTGGAACGTACGGGTGAAGCGGTGAATAACGTAATTATGAATATGTAGGTTCAAACAGGAAGTTAGACTGCGGTGACGAGCAAAGGCCTGATAGCTGAACTACAGCAAATTCGTGAACTGGAGGTGGAGGACATGGACTACAGGAAGTTTAATGCCTTGTTGAGGAAGGAAAGAGAATGCTTAAGACTGACACCTCCGAAAGATGTGACGGAGAATGCAGAAAGAGGGATTATTACCTGTAAAACGTTGAATATAGCGACAAAGAGGGTGGAGATAGCGGCTGTGGAAGCAATAGAGGAGTGCTTAAGGGAAGTAAAAGGAGTAACTGCGTTCTATACCAGTAGACGAAGGTTCGGCACAGTGGAGGTGCGCTTCGTTAATGAGAACGAAACAAGGAAATACTCCACCGTAGCCTTGAGATCGGCACAGTGGGCACTGCTACCTACTTACAGAGACAGTCGTGCGGCCAGAGTGAGGATAGGGAGACTGACACCCGAAATTGACGAGGGCTGGCTTGTGGAAGCGATCCTCTATAATACAGATGAAAAAGCAGAGATCCTGATAATGTCGAAGACCACGGAGGTCAACTGGTGGGGCTATGGCCTGGACGTAATGGTCTATATCAGCCTATCTGACCTCCATAAAATTGTGGAAGAAATCATCCTACCAGATGAAACTAGACTGCGAATCATGGTAGAGGGAAGATCGCCAATGTTTCGAATGTGGAGTAAGGGGGCACATGAAGGCCAAGTGTCCCCAGAAATACGAACAGGAAGTGGTGGAGAAGGAATGTCAGGAAGTAGAAAATGTAATAAGAGAGAAGGAAGTAGACTTTACTGAGGTAGAGAAGAAGAGAGGAAATAGGGAATCTCCACCGAAAAAGAAAAGAAAAGCGGAGAAAAAGGAAAAATAGAAAAGAATAAATGAAGCAAGGGGAGATCGAACACAAGAACCGGAACCTTCAGTAAGTAAGGAGGATTAGGAGGGACGGGAGAAATTGGAAAGCGAGCAACAAAGAAAGATAAAGACACCAGCAATAAGGGCAGAGAGTGAAGAGATACGGCAGAGAAGGCCACATAAAGGGAAACACGAAAGAATGATGATGATGTACGAGAAGAATGTAGAAATAGACAAACGAATTGCAAAAATGGAATGGCGTGATAAGAATAAAACTGGCAGACAAAGAAGAGAATCGAAATATGAAAGCGGTGCTACGAGATGACGAGAAAGCAGCGAGACTGAAAGAGATATTTGAAAATAGGATGGATGGTACACCATTGCGGTTTCAATATGATGAATTGCCACCAGTGATAAATTTTGAAGATCTAATGGGTTTTTTTTTAAATATAAAAACGATAATACAAACTGGATTGTAAAATGGAACTTTCTACTTTGCGGGGTAGAAAGCCATTTCATTGCCATAATTTTTCACACCTCATAATTCATTCGTTAATCGTTTTATGTACCTCACGTTTGTGTTGTCTGTACTTGTAATGTCTCTTCTATATATAAGGCTTTATACCTGTAATAAAGAGAGAATTACTATCTTTGCTTCGGAAATCGAACTGGCCGAAGAGGAGATGGAGAGACTATTTAGAGTGGAGGAAGAAAAGAGAGAACAAAGTGTTCAAAATAAAGGAAAGAAAATACAAGGAGGAAATGGAGTATGGTATTACGTGAGCTACCCAAAGAATGTAGAAACAAAGAAGAAGATTGTCAAGTTTAATCAAATAGTAAAAGTGAAAGTACCATCATACACATACGCAGAGGATATGAAGGCGATAGTGATGGAAAATGAAAATTACAAGAGACTGAAAGAAATGTGTGGAGATAGCATTTACTCACCAGGATTGAGGGTGGAATTCAAAGAATTGCCACCAGTTGTGGATCTAATGGAAATTGAACAATTGATGAAGTAATGCTAAAAAGAAAATAAGTATGTTAAATTGACAGGAAAAAAGAAAAGGAAAATAAAAAAAAAGAAAAAGTAAAGTGTTTTATGTTATGTTTTAAAAAATTATTGCAAAATAGAACAATTGTAGATAATGTATATAACGGTTCAAATAATTGCAATGGTATGTAACATGATAATTAATTGTTACGTAACTACATGATAATGGACTGTAGTAAAACAAATTAATGGTACTGCATGTGATGAGGGGCGCATGCAGCCATTCATAACCTCATTGTTATATAATCTTCTCATTCGTATTCGTTTTATGTATTCTCCCCTGTGTGGTGCCCTGTCCTTGTGGCTAATAAAGAAACAGAAGTACTATCTTTGAGGACCACCAGGGGTCCGCGGACACTAGGTTGAGAACTATTGAGTGACAGTGTGAGTGTGTGTGTGTGTGTGTGTGTGTGATAGAGAGAGAGAGAGAGAGAGAGAGAGAGAGAGAGAGAGAGAGAGCTGTCTTAATATCAATAGCAACAACGATAATAATAATAATCGTTTCTACTAAAGGAAGAAAGCCTTAAATCTCATGGGAAAGCACTAGTCGGTTACATCAACTCCAGTGTTTCACAGGTACTTAATTTGTCAACTTTGAAAGGATGAAATGCAAAGCCGACCTCGGCGGAATTTGAAATCAGAACGTAAGGACGGACGAAATGCTGTCTACATTTTGCATTTTGTAGCCTTCCACTATATTTGGGTTTGCGTTTATATTCAAATGCCTACATGCCTTTGTTCACCTGGAGCCCGTGTTGTTGCATTTACTCTTGCAAGGTCGTGGTTTCAATTCCTGGCCCAGCCGGGGTGTCGTCTTTTTAATCAAAATATTTTATTTCACGTTGACCTGCGAACACTTCAATATTTGACATACAGCACACCGTGCTCCTTTATAGGCAATGTTGATTTGATGGTGGGACTAAGATACTATACAGCACAGGCATTTGACCTGTGTATGTTGCGCAGCA
This sequence comes from Octopus sinensis, assembly GCF_006345805.1. Taxonomy (NCBI): domain Eukaryota; kingdom Metazoa; phylum Mollusca; class Cephalopoda; order Octopoda; family Octopodidae; genus Octopus; species Octopus sinensis. The sequence goes on from NC_043002.1 coordinate 13,950,138, forward strand.
AGAATCTGGAGAACCCTCGTCTATCAATTACGACTAGGGAGTCCACCAAAGCTCTTCTCTAACACCATTTCTTATTACTCCCTTTGTCTGGTTGCTTTACAGTCGTCAGTGCGTACTTGTTACATAAAAAAGCCATGCGCTTCTGGCAATCTCAGTGCAGCTACTGGACAAATTTCTTTTCCTTCTGATGTATTTGTGTTTTGTAAACACAGTAACCATAAGAGATATTATCACCGAAAGAAAGAAAGAAGACAGCAGTTAATTTGCTTTTTCACAATGTATTTGCATAAGTATGATACACAGATGGCTCTGCTATTTTAATCTAATACTGCCTCCAATACACATAACTGATATATATATATATATATATATATATATATATATATATATAGTAGGGGAAAAAGATATTTGATTTTGTGCATGCAACTACAATATACATATCGAAATCAAGTGCGAAGTCATATGTACTGCCTTTATACTAAGCATGAAAGGAAAACAAATTCAATTTGTTGTAGCTAATAACAAACATTGCAGTGGGTATTGTTATAGGAAGACAAAACGAATATATTGGCAAAAATCGGTACAAAGTAAATAGCAAGTGTAATAAATATGTATAAATTTCTATATAGTGCATAGACAAAGCATATATCTCGTTAATATTTGTCCTGAACGAAGAACTGGAAAAATGCATCTATTTTAATGGAAACTTGTGTTTTTTCATTGAATAGAATTGGCGACATGTACAGTAGGGTAAGATAAATAAAAGTAAAACATGATCAATGTGTATATAATCATCCTCTCAATATGCAAAGAAATGATCGTTTTGAGGTTTGGCTAAAGGAAGTTCCTGCATGTCTGACATCGCTTTCTTACTTTTGACAGCATTCTTAAAGCTTGGTGTTATTACTTCCACGTGTATATTCACTGGTTTCCCTTTTGGTGGCTTATAGTTTTTGAAATTTGTGTTGTTGTGTACATACGAATATTGTGTTTGTCGAGGGGTAGGTTTTAATTAACTTTTTATTGGTATTTTCTTGTAACTAAGTAGGGTCATATAACAAAAAATAAACAAGAATTCTACCATTTCACTTCTTTATTTGTTTATCTGGCAATTGGTTAATCCTTAAATCAATTACCTAATCGGTTGTCTGATTAATCGTACCGTACGGTTAATCAAACAAACTGCATGGTATTTCAAAGCTCCGCCGTCGATAATCGCGAACTCAAAATATCTATTCATATAAAAACAATAAGCGTCGCCCTTTTCAAGCCTAGCCAGGCTCATGGGCCCAGTTTCCCAGTTTCTGTGGCGTATGTGTTCTCTCCAGCTGGACAGGACGCCAGTCCAGCGTTACTCAAGAAACAGGAAGAAAGAGTGAGAGAAAGTTGTGGCAAAAGAGTACAACAGGGGTCATTACCGCCCTCTGCCGGAGCCTCGTGGTGCTTTTATGTGTTTTCGCGCAATAAACACACAACGCCCGGTGTGGGAATCGAAACAGCGATCCTCCAATCGCGGGTCCGCTGCCCTAACCACTGAGCCTTTGAGCCTCCACTATCTATTCATAAAGACTTACATAATTATCTCCAACACAATTTTGAAATGATATTCATAGCACGAATTTTGATATACCACCAAAACAAGTAATGACGTGAAATTCAATAAAAACTTATTTTTAATAGTATACATGCACGCTTATACACACACGCGCAGGCGCACCCATACGCTGATTAGATCTGACTGTACTTAGGGTTAATTGGGCAACAAAGAGGAGAGATATAAATGACATCAGAGAAGCTGCAGAGTAAGTTTCAAGGTGGGTTTCGATAAAGGGGTCAGATAAACCGCTTGCTGCTATTGGGTTGCATGTTGGGATTTTGTGAACCCTTACTGGGTCAACTGGGTGAGAGGGTCTGATACCGAAAGAACCGAAAATGTCCAGATCCCCGAAACGTCACTAGGAAGGGTACATATATTTCTTTACTACCCACAAGGGTACAAACAGAGGGGACAAACAAGGACAGACAAACGGATTAAGTCGATTACATCGATCCACAGTGCGTAACTGGTACTTAATTTATCGACCCCGAAAGGATGAAAGGCAAAGTCAACCTCGGCGGAATTTGAACTCAGAACGTAACGGCAGACGAAATACGGCTAAGCATTTCGCCCTGCGTGCTACCGTTTCTGCCAGCTCGCCGCCTTTTTAAGAAGGATACATAGCTTAGTGTTTTGGAGGTTTCAGTCACGATCACGTGATTATGGTTGCGATTCCTGTACCGTTTCTTTGCGTCGTGTTGTTGATCATAATCCTTTCCTCATACGTGGCTCTGCGTTCAATTCCACACCTGACGTGCGGTAAACTTTGCACCTGTTCAGGCAACTTCAATTTCATGGAGGAAATGAGCTAATGTACAACATAAGCAACTAATCAATATAAACAGATCATCTGTATGGGACGTTTGGCAAAAACTGAACACTCACACCCACATTCAAACACTCATATATATAATATATATATATATATATATATATATATATATAATTTAAATAATGAGGGTGATAAATTAAATATTAATTTAATTAACATATAATTTAAAACCAGTAGCCTAGCATATAGAAGGATCTGGAAACTCAGAAAATTTGTATTACATACATATAAGGAAGGATGACCACTAAGTGGACATCCAATATGCTAGAAGAATATCACCTATGATCTAACCACGAAGAAAAGAATGTTCTCTAGAGAAATTCAGCAAACCCCAGAAAATAGGCGGGTAAGACAGATGAAAATATACAAAATAAAAAATTCTTTATTGGATTTCCACTTAGTGGTCATCCCTTCTTACACGCATATATATATATATATATATATATATATATAATATATATATATATATATATGTGTGTGTGTGTGTGTGTGTGTGTGTGTGTGAGAGAGAGAGAGAGTTTCTGCGTGTGCGCTTGTATGTGTGTATTTGTGTGTACGTGTGTGTTTGTAAGCTATCTGAATACGTTGATATATCATTGAAATCATAAGTTTTGTGTAAGTTATAATTGAAATATTTCTGTCAAATTTAGTAAGAAGTCTGTTATTTTGATTGTGTCAGCGAAGTAGAGTAAATTCTATATAGAAGTCATGGAAAGAACGAAATAACGGTAAAAGAGAAGAATATGAAAGCATTTCAGAAGTACAGTCGGAAAGAAGGTTTAGAAAGAATGCAAAAAATACTGAGTAAGAATGATCGAGGTATACATGCAAAAGAAGAAAATGTGTAAAAAAAATAATAATTTCCATTTGCATGCAAACGTTTCAGCAAACAGTATGCATTAAATGTTTCACAGATCATGGTAATGAAATTATGAATTCATATTCATTAAAATCACGCTCATAGCAACAGCATTGGATCTTTTCGGTTTGAACGGCAGTTTTTTTTAGCGGTGTCATGAAATTATGACCCGTAATTATGACCCTAGTATGAAGCTATTGCATTTCAATCTGTTTTAGGGTTAGGGTCAGAGTTAAGGTTAGGGTTGAGGGTGGGGGAAGGGTATCTTTTTTTCTTCAGAAATATAAGTAAACCCAATCTGTTTCTTAAACGAGGGACATGTTTATACGGCACAGAATGTTTTCACTTCGATAGACGTCATTGATTGGTTGAAATTGCAGAAATTGAAGAAAAAACAACAAATATCTTACAAACTATAGAATTTTCTCAATAAAGCCATGAGAAGATGATGTTTTATAAACACATTCTATCAGTATACGAAGTTTAAAAGTGCTTAGTTTCGTGGAAATTATTTTAAAAAACTGCAAATCAAACCGAAAAGATCCACATCATTTGTTATCGCATCGCCTGTATGATTGAAAAAAAAGGGTCCTTCGAACACGCAAAGTACGAAAATATACAGAAAATATTTTAGTTTAACAGGCTTTTATGTTTTACGCTTGAAATACGGATGTATTATAAAAATCTCAGTTTCTTCCAATTTTCTGTGGATGGATAATCTGTTCAGTCAATGAGCACTTGGGTTGCGTAATTGACTTACGCCCTCACCCAAAATTGGTCGCCTCCTGCGTGTGCGTGTACGCATGAAAATATGCATGTGTGTGTGTGTGTGTGTGTGTGTGTGTATGAGTGGGTGTGTGTGTATGTGCTTGAGCATGTATGTATTTATGTATATATACATGTGTCTGTATGAGCGTGCGTGTGTGTGTGTGTGTATGTTCGTGTGTGAGCCTAGGTTTGTAATTGTGTATCCAGTTATTGAAAAGTGCAGAGTATAGTAAAGGATGCAAACATAATTAAATATCTATCTGCAATCCTTTGCATTAGATCTCGGCATCACATTGACTGAGAACTCACATTACAAAGATAGGTATACACGTTTTGGCTCATTCGATATATGTATGCATCTATATACCGAATCTCGCAATCATGTTGAAATTGTATCGCTTAATACAGAATTTATATCACAAGCAAGTCATGGGCCGAATGGCAGTACTATCCTTTCAGAGGGAATAGTTTCGTAAGTACCGGATTATATTGGCAAATATTTTTTCGTTTGTATTTCCAGTAGTGTTATGAAACTATTGTCAAGTTCTCAGCAAAAGTACTTTTAATTTTTTTTTCTTGAGCTGTGGACACATAATTCCAGTGATCCAGTTTTCTTGGCGTATAAGTCACCCAGTTCACAGCATTTCCTCTGAACGGAACGTCGATCTGTTCATTTGTTGAAGGCCAGAAATTTTGAAGGGAGACAGCACGTCGGTTACATGAACCGCTTTAGTTGACTGGTACTTTATATTATTGACTCTAAAGCAATGAAAGCAAGGTCGAACTCCGTAAGATTTCAACTCAGAACATAAAAAACGGAAGAAAGACCGTTAAGCATTTTCTACGACGTGTTAATTATTCTGACAGCTTGACGCGTTGCAGCGAAGTTCTAATGTCAATAATTCTTTTTTTCTTTATCTGCCCATGGTACACATTTCTATAGCTTGGAAGATTGATTAAGTTTCAGTTTTCCCCATGTGTCTCCCATACTGTTGCGGAAATGAGAGATTTGAACAGCCGAACAATTATTTCGTTAGTCTAACTGCAACAAAGCGCCGAGCAACGCTTCTTAATGGCAGCAACTGCTCAGCTAATAACATTTTTATCCTTCAGTTAGATAACAACATAATACAATCTAACAAAAGGACGCAGCAACGAAACGAGCGAAGCCTTTATCTTCTTTGTTACATTACCACACTTTGAAAGTTTGTCTTCTTCCCCATATGTCAGCGATAGCACACTTCTATAGTACCAGCATTTTGTTGAAATGCAATTTCGTAAAATGGGAATGTATATGCATACTAAACTGGTTTTGTATAAGATACCTCTTTCTAGCTGTTGTTTCATCCATGCACGCTCTGATGCAGCTTTCTGAAGATATTGACTGACTGATTCTAATTTTATTTTCCTTTACATGTCAGTATTATGTTGGCTTATCAATGCAACGAATGAACCTCTAGTAGAAGCAAATAAGAATGATAGAAAAAAGCCTGTTGTATTCACACTTCACTGGGAGAGAAAGATGTATGAGAACAAAAGAAAAGGAAAAGTCCCAAGGACGACTATGACATTATTGAAATAACCAGTCAGTAATATTAGGAAATATGCTAGAGTGGGGATTTACCGTTGATTATCTGCTGGATTTTCAGATAAAAGCAACGTCAAAAACAGGAACAACAGCAGAAGCCGAAACAATAACAGTAAGAACATTATAAGAACCAAAACAGAAGAGAGGTGATGAGATGAAGTAGAAGAAGGCGCGATGAAGAAGTAGAAAGAAATCGCAGAAGTGATATAGAAGAGTGGTTGGGGGTGGGTGGGGGGTGGAGTGGAGAAATAGAGGCAAATAAAAAGATAGATTAGAAGAAGAGAAGGAGGAGGGAAAGGATATGAAGTAGAAGAAGAAGGGGAAAACAGAAGGATGGGGATGAGATGAGGATGAGGAGGAGAAAAGGATGGGGATGAAGGTGAGGAGGAGAAAAAAAGATGGATAGGAATGATGATGATGGAGAAGAAAGAATAGGAAAGAAAATGCAAGACTTTTGAGATGTAGAAAATACGATATAGGCTGAAAAGAAGATTGTTAACAAGTATTAGTAGTAGTAGTAGTAGTAGTGGTGGTGGTGGTGGTGGTGGTGGTAGGCGTAGTAGTTGTTAGTGGTAGAAGTAGTAGTAGTAGTAGTAGTACAAGTAGTGGTGGTGGTGGTAGGCGTAATGGTGTTATTGTTAGTGGTAGTAGTAGTAGTAGGAGGAGGAGTAGGAGAAGAAGAAGAAGAAGAAGAAGAAGAAGAAGAACAACAACAACAACAAGAAAAGAAGAACTAAAAGAAAAGAAATAAAAGTAAGAAGAAAGAAATGGAAGAAGAAATAAAATATATAAATGGAAGAAAGAGAAAAAGAAGAAAATAAATAAATAACTGGAAGAAGTAGAAGAAGGAGGAGAAGAAGAAAGGAAAGGAAGAAGAAGAAGAAGAAGAAAAAGAAGAAGAAGAAAAAGAAGTGATGGACACAGAGAAAGAATTAGAAAAAGAAGATAGAATAATTCGTTATGATCTTCGAAGCAAATTGAGAAGATAAAAATAAAACTAAAAACAGAAACAAAATAAAATAAAACTCTGACTTTGCGTGTAAGACGACTCCATGTAGTTAATCAACAATACAATGGCATCAAACTAGAAAAGCTTTCTTTCGTATCAGTATCTTTATGCCCGATTAGAAACTGCATGAAACGTCCGTGTTACGTACTATAGCCGAATAGATAACATCCGGGATACGGACTATTTTACCACACTTACACTAACGGAACCAATAATCTGAATACCGTAAGGAATGATTCTAATAAAAGCAAACAAACTCTATAGAAAGGAAGGAAGAAGAACGTTTGATTAATGTATGTATACGTGTATATATTGTATTTTTTTTCTTTTATTTTTGCTACGGAAATTTCATCAGAATTTTCTTTTTATATAATCTATGAGAATTTTCCAAGTTAAAGTCAATTTATCTAGCTGTATTTATATACTGAGGTCACGAGAATAAGAACTTTACAAACGAAAACAACAGCAAAACAGCAATGATGATAATAATAATAATAATAATAATAATAATAATAATAATAATAACAATAATGATAATAATAATAATAATAATAATAATAATAATAATAATAATAAAAACAATGTAGATGGAGTTAAATATATGGAAGTAGACAGTTGGGAGCGCTTGTCATGTACTTGCTGCTGAGATCTATTCATGGCCTCCGTGACATTTTGTTCACAGACACCTCATTCAAATAAGCTCTAAATAGATTACATAGGATAAAGAAATAACCCATCTCATCAATGGCAACATTATTCAATTGACAAGCGTTCCGATGATATTCACTCTTTGGTAAAGATGTTAATGTGTTTAATAGCTTATAGTTAGGTGGGTTGTGTGAAAGAAAATGCGAAGACACATTGTAAAAAAAAAAGACTACAATTTCGAAGTTTATGAATGCTGTTGTTATGTGGAAGTTTTTAATACATGCTTTAAAAGGCGCTAACTAAATATTTACCTGCAGCTCAACATTGCTGCATATGTTTGCTGTTTAATCCCCTGACAGCTGTGGTACAAATTAATCAGGCACATAACCAAACACGTCATGCATTATGGCAGTACGATGCTATTTGGGTGTATCAGGCTGCTCTTCTAGTAGATCCTATGACCATTTAGGGGTTCTATTATAGGAAAATACAAAAGCGGTGGGCTGGCAGAACCGTTAGGACGCCGGGCGAAATGCTTAGAAGTATTTCGTCTGGCGTTACGTTCTGAGTTCAAATTCCGCTGAGGTCGACATTACTTTTCATCCTTTCGGGGTCGATAAATAAAGTACCAGTTACGCACTGGGATCGATGTAATCGACTTAATCCGTTTGTCTGTCCTTCTTTGTCCTCTCTGTGTTTAGCCCCTTGTGGGTAGTAAAGAAATAGCTATTTCGCCAGTCGTTATGTTCTAAGTTCAAATTCCGCCAAGGTCAACTTTGTCTTTCATGCTTTCGGGGTCGATAAGTTGAGCACTGGGGTCGATGTAATCGACTTCTCCCTCTCCCAAAACTTTTCAGGCCTTGCACCTATAGTAGAAATGATTATTGAAAAACAGAAAAAATTCAGAGGTTGTAAAGAATATCTAATAGCAAGTGGCATATGGTGGCTGTCTACTGCTAGATCAAGTCTTGACAGAATAAAGAACTAATTAATTCAATTCATTAATCATTATGAACAAATCACTTTTTTGGGATGTACTCACGACTACATTTTCAAATTGATATTTCTTTACGTCAATAGATTGCTATTTGAGGAATATTAGGGATCTATTTCCACCTGGTCTAGTGATCATATAAAGGCTCCCGCATTAGAAAACATAACTAACAGAATAGTATGAATGGAAACTTTAATAACAAACTGTACTCAATGAAAATCTCCTTCACATAAGTGCATCCGGCAGATATTGAATACAAATAAGTAATTTGACACTAAATACATGAAATGAAGAAGAGGAACTGTATGTTACGACCCTATAATAGGTTGAAGAATTTGGGTCATCCCATAAGTGATGCAGTTTTTTTTATACTTCTTTATTTTTCAAAATTAACACAAAGTTCTTCGCTAATGTAAAATATACTCGCCTTCATTTTCTACAATGCTCTTCCATCTACCTGGTAGACTTGCAAGGCCTGTCTTCCAAAATCCACTTGTTTGTGACGAAAAGTATTCCTCCAGTACTGTTTTGACCTCGTCTACAGAATTCATATTTTTTCTGTCCAGAAAAGACTGCAGAATAAATGATAATCAAATAATGTCTGGCGAATACGGAGGGTGGGACAGCATTTACCATTCAAAATGTTGTAGCCATTGGAATGTCCTTCTCACTCTATGTGGCCTGATGGAAGAACACCTTTTATCTTGAACCAAAGATGATGGTTTTTCTTCTAGCGCTGACTTGAATGAGTGGTTGAATGATCAAATCCAAGCTTTTCTAGTAGTCCCTCAACAGATACGATGATATTTTGTTCTACCAGGGTTTTCAGGACATCCTCGTCGAGTTCTACAATTCTTTCAGGATGTAGTTAGTCTTCTAAACTCTAGTTTCGGCTTGGGAGTTTGTGGATGCCCCGTTGACACTGGTTTATGCTTATTGTCCGATCCCCATATACTGCATTTATATTGCTTGCACTTTCCGTTGCCTTGTTGCCTTTATTGAACACATAAAGCAAAATATGCTGAATATGCTGACAAAGGAGAATTCTTTGTCACTTCCATTAAAACTTTGAAAAAGTAATTGTTAAAATCGAACTGCACTGTTCGAGATTTGCACTAAGAATTATTACCTACTTTATAGCAGGTTGATGCAGGTAGTTTATCCAGTCCCCGTCCGATTGTTACTTCATGCAATTGAAAAAATGCATTATTTATAGGATGACATAATATATTAGAAGGAACAGAAGAGAAATCTAAATGTTTCAGGAAATAATTGTTGAATAATGCTATGAAGGGGTGTTGCTGGAAATGTTTATAATAAATTAAGAGAAAAACGAAAGGAAATTTATTTCAATAACAGATAAATACACACGGAAGGGGTCACACATCAGCGTGAGAAGTAATCAAGTATACGACATGTACCTTAAACAAAGGTCTCAAGCAGTGAGATTTGCTGTGATGTGGCCGGGTTAAGTGCAAGGTAAGCGATAATAGATGGCTCAATCCCAGGCAATGTCGTATACAAGAAGATAAAAAGGCAAAGAAGAATGAAGAGATTAGAATATACGTGTGTACTTGTGTATATGTGTCTCCACCTCTATTTATTTATGCCTATGTACATCTATCTATCTATCTATGTCTATCTATCTATCTATCTATCTATCTATCTATCTATCTATCTATCTATCTATCTATCTATCTATCTATCTATCTATCTATCTATCTATCTATCTATCTATTCAGCTATGCAGATAGATAGAGCAGAATGGAGATCACAGATGTGTGACGAAAAATTTGCAGACAATGGACAGACGTTGAAATAATCAAATAACATTAATAAACGAGTGAAGAAAAAATGCGTGTGTTTATTTGGCAATAAATCAATAAATAAGTAAATAAATAAAATGACCATCCCGAAATACAATAATATCTATTTCAACACACGATTTCACATTAGGAATCTTGCAAAATGATTTGATATATATATATATATATATATATATATATTTATGCGCGTTTATCAATTCATTTTCAAAATGTTACCACATGTGAATCGTTGGCTTTTTCTTCCTCCGTCTTCCATTCTATTGGACTTTCCGCTGTTTCTGAAGAAGTGCGTGTTGCTCCAAACGTTAAACCATCTTTCTTTCCTTCCCTGAGCGTCTGCTAATAATTTACGTGTACCACGTCCCTGCGTTGCTGTTTTTTGTGTGTTTCTCGTTCTTGTTTGGGATTTACTATACATATATATATCTATATATATAAAACTGTAGTTGTGTGAGTGTCTGTCCCCTTCGATTTAGATTCCTAACTACTCCCACATTTTGCGCTGCAGTTTAACCAAATTCGGGTATCTTATAGTCGTGATTTATATCGAGCCCGTCTGAGTATTAGCGCGCGTCTACGATGAGTCTACGATTTAAAAAATAATTTAACATCATTTTTTATTCCATTTTAATGCATAATTTTTCGTGTGTCGATGGCGGCGGAGTTGGCGTCCATGGTCACACCTGCACCTGTTTGCTTCTCCCCCTTCTTCCCTCCCTCGTGAAGCTGTGGGGAAGGGAGTGTAAGGAAATCAACGTCGTAAAGCGTTGTCAAGGAGACCAGCGTTCTTTTAGAACAACGACTTCATGGCTTGAAGACACCAAAACAGAAATGGCTAAGAAAGCCCGAATTGGCATCTATAAGGGAAGTAACTCTCTAAAAATGCTTATATAGTTATTTCCCTTACAAACCCGAGCAACGCCGGGCGATACTGCTAGTATCTTTATATATAAAAGTGAGGTTGTGTGCTGTCTGTCTCCTACGATTTAGATTCCTAACTACTCCCACATTTTGCGGTGCAGTTTAACCAAAACCGGGTATCTTATTGTCGTTATTCATATCGAGCCCTTCTGGGTATTAGCGCGCATCTACGATGAGTCTACGATTTAAAAAAAAAATTACCATCATATTTGTCCCATTTTTAATGCAGTTT
>NC_043002.1:13966411-14006411 GCF_006345805.1 Octopus sinensis
ATATATATATATTATATAATATATATATATATATATATATATATATATATATATTATATATATATATATTATATTTACGTACGACGAGTTTCTTTTAGTCTACCAAATCCACAAACTAGCCTTTGGTCGACTCCACGCTATAGTAGAAGACATTTTCCCAGTTCCCAGTAATAGGGATGTAAACTTCTCACCCCTTAGCCACGCTTGTAGATCTCCCTATCTCCCCATTCACTCCTACTCTCTTTCTCCCCTCTCTCTGTGTGTATATATATATGTATACAGTTTGGTAATAATGTGCTTATAAATACGGAGCTAAATTATTTGTTCACAAGCCCATTTGACCCATTGCACTCCAAATAATGAACCCAGAATATGCTATCCTGTCCATAAACGTGCATTGCTATCCCGTTGTGATATCCATTGATTATATGCTTAACGTTCTTCTACAGTGACAAAGTGTGTGAATCATTGCCACAGAATGGATTCTAGATACATAGATTATTAAATAATTCTCATTTGTTCTATTTTTGCATACTCATCTTATGTGCTTTTGTATTTCTTTTACGTGTGTGAGAATTATTAGTTGTTAAATTGCATCATTATTTAGGATCATTACAGAGAGAGCCTCGCAGATATTTCAAGGAGTGTTTTAAGCGTAGGTAACAGCTAGAGGACGAAAACCAACTCTAAAATTGATTAGTGGAGCACATCTGGATAATTCTATGAAGGACAATCATAACACTATAAAAGCAACGACATTAGGTGTAACGTAACTTGGTAAACCATACAGAACGATAGCATAAACACAGACAAAAAATCAATCGCATTATCATAGGCATAAGTGTGTGTATGTATGCGCATGTGTGAACATATCTAAACAAATCTGCAACCGATGTATTGCCAAACTGATTTGCAATAACAAAGATATTTGTCCAAATTACACGGCAATAAATCGGGCTTCCGAATCTGGCAGTAGAGTCTGATATGTATGTATGTATGTATTTACGTATGTCTGTATGTATGTATGTATGTATGTATGTATGTATGTGTGTATGTATGTATGCATGTATGTATGTATGTATGCATGTATGTATGCATTTATGTATGTATGTATGTATGTATGTATTTACGTATGTCTGTATGTATGTATGTATGTATGTATGTGTGTATGTATGTATGCATGTATGTATGTATGTATGCATGTATGTATGCATTTATGTATGTATGTATGTATGTATGTATGTATGTGTGTATGTATGTATGCATGTATGTATGCATGTATGTATGTATGTATGTATGTATGTATGTATGTATGTGTATGTATGTATGTATGTAGGTATGTATGTATGTAAATGAGCGTGTATTAAAGCATGTGTGTTTATCTTGTTATGTATCTATCCATCTATTTATAACTCTATCATCTGTGTTCATAGCTGAGTGTACGCGTGCAGTGAATGTATGATATTCACACGCACACACACATACATATGAATGTGTTTATATATATATATATATATATATATATATATATATATATATATATATATATATATATATATATATATAGGAGGAGTGGCTGTGTGGTAAGTAGCTTGCTAACCAGCCACATGGTTCCGGGTTCAGTCCCACTGCGTAGCATCTTGGGCAAGTGTCTTCTGCTATAGCCCCGGGCCGACCAATGCCTTGTGAGTGGATTTGGTAGACGGAAACAGAAAGAAGCCTGTCGTATATATGTATATATATATATAAGTGTGTGTGTACATATTTGTGTGTGTGTGTGTGTGTGTGTGTGTGTGTGTTTGTTAGTGCGTGTTTGTCTGTGTGTTTGTGTATGTATATATATACATACATACATATATATATATATATATATATATATATATATATATATATATATATATATGTATACATATAGGTACAAGCGTGCAAATAGATGCATACATGCATGTATACATCTAATTATATACACATATAAATATGCATTTACACGCACAGACACGAACCTATCCATATATGTACCCAATAATTCCACATCCCGATATAAACATGCACGCGTCTTTTCCATTTCCTTTCCTTCCGGGCATAAGTGAACGATAACCGATGCCAATTCGTTATACACCACATGATCACAATAAAGTGACATTATAAGCGGATCTTACTTTGGCAATAAAACTATGACAATTGGTTGTCAGTCATAGTATATTGAGGCTCCACTGGATTTCATCTACTTTTTGAGTACATCGCTAGCATAGTCTGGCACAAATAGAAGATCTAAACTGGTACTATATATATATGAATGTATTCCAACGCAAAGTCACCATAGTGTTAATTCGAAGTCGTAAATTTGACATCGCTGCCAATTCAAATTTTTCCCGCTCTTACGCTTTACTCTTTTACTTATTTCAGTCATGTTACTGTGGCCATGCTGGAGCACCGCCTTTAGTCGAGCAAATCGACCCCAGGACTTATTCTTTGTAGGCCTAGTACTTATTCTATCTGTCTCTTTTGCCGAACCGCTAAGTTGCGGAGACGTAAACACACCAGCGTCGGTTATCAAGCGTTGTTGGGGGACAAACACACGCGCACACACAAACACACACACATACACATACACATATATACAACGAGTTCCTTTCAGTTTCCGTCTACCAAATCCTCATACAAGGCTTTGGTAGGCTCGAGGCTATAGTAGAAGACACTTGCCCAAGGTGTCACGCAGTGGGACTGAACCCGGAACCAGGTGGTTCGTAAGCAAGCTACTTACCACACTGCCACTCCTATGCCTATTTTGATAAAATCTACAAGTCGATCAGTGATTGACCGTTTCCTGTGCTACTACTTGGACGACAGCCTATGCTATAGCTCGTGCTAAACTTACACTGAAGACACCTAAGGGCGTGGCAATATTCCAGGTAAGGAGGCGAGCTGGCAGAAACGTTAGCAAGTCGGGCGAAATGTGTAGCTGTATTTCGTCTGCCGTTACGTACTGAGTTCAAATTCCGCCGAAGTCGACTTTGCATTTCATCCTTTCGGGGTCGATAAATTAAGTACCAGTTATGCACTGAAGTCGATATAATTTGTCTGTCCTTGTTTGTCCTCTCTGTGTTTAGCCCCTTGTGGGTAGTAGAGAAAGAGATATAATCAACTTAATCCGTTTGTCCCCTCTGTGTTTAGCTCCTTGTGGGTAGTAAAGAAATAGGTATTTCGCCTGTATTTAAGTTCTGAGTTCAAATTTCGCCGAGGTCGACTTTGCCTTTCATCCTTTCGGGATCGATAAATTAAGTACCATTTACGCACTGGGGTCGATGTAATCGACTTAATCAGTTTGACTGTCCTTGTTTGTCCCCTCAGTGTTTAGCCCCTTGTGGGTAGTAAAGAAATTGGTATTTCCTCTGGCTTTACATTCTGAGTTCAAATTTCACAGAGATCGACTTTGCCTTTTCATCCTTTCGGGGTCGATCGTACTGGAGTCGATCTAATCGAGTGGTCCCCTTCCCCAAAATTTCGAGCCATGTGCCTAAAGTAGAAACGAGTATTTCAGGTATGTGAGTAGCGTACGCCGTACTACAATCACTATACTCACGATAACACCATTCAATAGCTTCGTTATTCATTTGTGTTTCTAAGACAAAAAAAAAAAATTATATTTTTCAACACGATATCCTACGAAACGGCAACTTTTTTTTTTTTCCGGAATAGAAAATTATCGAGTTGAATTTCTTTGCGCATGCAAAAAAAAAAAAAAGAACTTCATTGAAAGAGTTTGAGCTATGAAAAGAAGGGTCGACATTTAGGCCCGATTTGGGGTTTAAAGATAGGAAATTCAGATTCTGCCGAGAGATTTGGTTGTGATTAGTTTTACGATTTAACCGTATGAAATTACTTAAAGGCTTAATTGCGTTATAAAGAATTTTCTGCTTTGAACGGCAAGTAAACTTGCTATTCCATAGCATGAAAAGTTTTAAACAATGGGTGATACATTCACTTTTTTTTTTCCTAATATTCATACTTTTTAAAAGCTTTCCAACCACGATCAATCTTTCGCTCACTTCACATTATGACCCTATATAGTATAATATGCAATATTATAATATAAGTATATGATATATATATATACATGTGTGTGTGTATATGTGCGCTCGTATATGGTTGTGAGTGTCAGTTTGTGTGTTTGTATCTATTTATATATATATATATATATATATATATATGCGTGTGTGTGTGTGTGTGTATACAATTGTACGTGGGTGTGTGCATGTGTGTGTTTGTATGTGAATATATATTTATATTTATACATATATATGTACATATATATATATTCATGTAAATTTCGTTCTCTGCCTCTCATCTGGAATACGCGTATGCGTTTGCAAGTGCATATGAGCGTATATATGCACGCAAACTTGAATATGTATACTTGCATGCACGTACCAATGTTTATATATGTGTGCTTGTATGTGTGTTTGCGTGTGTGTATGCGTGTGTGTGTGCGCGTGTATGTGTGTGTGTGTGCGTGCGTGTGTAACATGTTTATGCCATTGTTTTCGCTAATGTGTCAATATTGATTTTTCAAATCTATTATAAATCTATTAATACTGCGAAAAATAAGAAAACATAACAACACCCAATGGATTTTTATTTCGATATATTCGCTTTCTGCCAGCAGTTCTTGTGATCTCACTCTATGGATTATATCAGGTGGAAATGCATCTATTAATCTAATTATCCTACAGCAAGCGCATGCGCAGAATTTATTCGTCATAAACCTGGAGGTATATACATGTTTATCTTACATTGGGAAGGTGTGATTGCAGATATTATATTGATAACTTTCACACCAAACCCTGAAAATGTTTGCATAAATCGACGAATTTCATTCTTAATCGGCTTTTAATTTTATTATATTTTCAATATCGCGCAGAAACACGTGGCATGCTCCCGAGTGTAAACAATATATTACATGCAGTCGAAGTCTGCAATGCAGTTTCAGTCCTAGCTTGAGTCGAATTCCATTAATACTGATGTTCTTGTTTCGTTAACGGTATTCTGAGGACGGTATTGATATCAATCTCTCAAATATTACTTTCTACACAAAGTATTTTGGTTCTTTGAGCTCATGGACTCATAAGGCCGGTTATCCGATTCTCATAGTATAAGAGTGCCCGACATTCCAACAGTCCTCAGAACGGAACGCTGGTCCGTTGCAGGGTTCAAGGTCAGAAATTTCGAAGTAACAGAGAAATTCCATTGCATTGAATTCAGTACTTGAGTTGTATTCTATCTTATCAACCAAAAAGCCATCGTTAACCTCGGCGTTATTTGAACTCAGAACCTAAAGAGTCGGCAATTTCCGGCATTGTGCGAAAATTTTTAACCAATATCTAAGAGAAGTGATAAACCAAAATGGGAACATTGATAAAAATTATGAAGATGAGTAACTTCACGCCAGCTGAAAGTATGCTTTGAATTCACTACAACACAAATATCGAAGAGAGTGTAGTAAAACGTAATATGTATTTCATAGGGATACTCGTATTTCATAACAAAGGGTAGATATGCGATATATTTAGGGAAACACAAATGGACTTTTATATGATACTATTTTGTCATGCAGTTTAACTTTTAATTAGCACTGGACGCCTATATTAATATGTAATTTTTAAAAAAATGTAAGTGTTGTGTGTGTTAATGCATGTGTGTATGTAGGTACTTATATGTGTGTCAAGTGTGTCTTATGTATGTAAGATCAGGGTTGGTGTGCGCGCATGTTTAAGGAATACCTTTACCAACGGCATTCTACCTATATACGTGCACTTATAATATTTCTCAATCACAAACGCATTTGTACAGAACAGATATGGATACTGTTGTGTTGACTATCCTAATAATTACCACAACATTTTCTATCCCATATGTCAGTTTTCAATGGTACCATCACCGTGGCTGCCATCCTCAAAAATTCTACGTTCTATTATCAATAGATGAGCCTGTTTATCTGGCGTGTTGTATGATTGCATAAAGGTGTTATCGCGGATGTAGCTTCTCGCATTAAGTATAAAATTGGAATAATGAAGCAAATGATGTTTTCATCGAGATTCGTAATATGATGTGCGCTCGAGAGAGAGAGAGAGGAGAGAGAGAGAGAGAGAGAGAGATAGAGAGAGAGAGAGAGAGATGGAAAGAAGGGGACACAGTGACAGCGGAATTTATCTATAAATATAATATGTGACAATTATAAACTGTGAGTGTCGGATGTCGGGGTGGAACCCCACGCCGCCATCTCTTCAGTTATCCGGCCATCGGAAAAAATGCTATGAAAATGACTGTTAAACAAGGGGAAATTACTGTGTGATTGACCGTTATTAAGACAAAAGAGCTATTTGAATGACCGCTAAGTGATGGGAGAGAGTAAAAGTAAAGGGGCTAAAAATCCTCATAGTATTCGCGTAAGCGCGCATGACCATACCTACACATGCGCGCCCCCACTCCCACGTACGTATATATATATATATGTATAGAACATTATTACTCATGAGAGATAACAATATTAGTGGCTGCAAGCTTAAAACCGTACAGGCAATGTTAACAAATGTATATAAGCATTATACATAACAGGGACTGTAAGAAGCACCAGCTTGCTAAAATCAGGAATCAAAAATACTCAGCAGCGAAAAGAGTTAACAGTAAATTTTTACAGGCATGGTTTTAAGCGGGCGTCCTCTAACATTGTTCTTTATATATTTATATATTAATTCACTTAGTTCGTTTTCTCAATTCACCTTGGTCTTTGGAACGAACATAGCCGTTGATTGAAGTGAAATATAGGCATTGTTATGAGTAGACTTGGCTCAAGTGAATCAAGTGCTTTTGCCATTATCTTCGAAATCACGATACTAGGTTAACTGGAACTCCTTCTCGTAAAGTTGCAGTGATAAGACGGAATCTTTATTCATTTTTTTTCAGCTGTGGTAAGTAGCTTGCTTACTAAACACATTGTTCCGTGTTCAGTCCCACTGCGTGGCACCTTGGGCAAGTATCTTCTACTATAGCCTTGGGCCGACCAAGCCTTGTGAGTGGATTTGGTTGACGGAAACTGAAAGGAGTCCGTCGTATATATATATATATATATCTGTGTGTGTGTGTGTTTGTGTGTGTGTGTGTGTTTGTGTGTGTGTGTGTATGTATACGTTTGTGTGTCAGTGTTTTTTCCCCCAACATCGCTTCACAACCGATGCTGGTGTGTTTAAGTCCCCCTCAGCTAGCGGTTCAGCAAGAGAAACCGACAGAATAAGTACTAGGCTGACAAAGAATAAGTCCGGGGTCGATTTGCTCGACTAAAGGCAGTGCTCCAGCATGGCCACAGTCAAATTCTTCATAGAATTATATTGCGACCATTAACAAAACTTTCTAGTTAGGGTCAGTAGCAATATTTCTAGGTATCGTATCTTTACCTGTAATATATTGGGCTTAATTTAATGTAAGAATGGATGATACTATAAAACATATATTCCGAAATTGTTATTTCTATATTCGATTATATATGTTGATGGTTGAAAAAAATTACAGGGTTTCACCAGAGAAATATTTTTTCACTAAGAACTGTAGCAGAGCGCCAATGATTAAGAGAGGACGACTATGGAAATTTTGGGATCAATAATTTTTATACATCTTTTGGAAACGTATCGATCTTTTATGGATGATTCTTCAGAGATTTACATCATATTGGTTGATGCTGATAGAAGTGCCAGCTTAAAGAGAAATATGTCGATGGTACGTAGATCGTTTGTGAAAAATGCTTCACTGCATGTATGGTCAGTTATTGAAGCCTCTCGTTCTCTAATTTATATCTGTATACGTGCGTTGCCTATCTATCTATCTATCTATCTATCTATCTATCTATCTATCTATCTATCTATCTATCTATCTATCTATCTATCTATCTATCTATCTATCTATCTATCTATCTATCTATCTATCTATCTATCTATCCATCCATCCATCCATCCATCTATCTATCTATCTATCTATCTATCTATCTATTTATTTATCTATATATCCATCTATCCATCCACCTACCTATCTATCTATCTATCTATCTATCTATCTATCTATCTATCTATCTATCTATCTATCTATCTATCAATCTATCTATCAATCTATCTATCTATCTATCTCTATATATCTATATATCTGTCTATCTATCTGTCTGTCTGTCTGTCTGTCTATCTATCTATCTATCTATCTATCTATCTATCTATCTATCTATCTATCTATCCATCTATCTCTTACTAACTACACCTTACTATACAGCTGTAAATAAGTATCTTGGTGCATAGTTCAACTCTGCTAGTAGCAGCGAAAACTAAAGTAAAACGAATGCACCGTTATTCATATTAGCGGTGGGGTATATCTTTTAGATATCCAATGTATGTGAGTTCAATGACTGTAAATCACCCCATATATCATCAGGGGTTCCTAAAAATACTGGACAACATTCAAGTAATAAATCACATACCGTACGATCCAATAAAAGAGCAAATATATTCGCATCATCGTCGTTGCCGTTTCCACAGTCTTCTTCCAATTCCACCTCACCATCAACAACAGCAATACTGGAGTCGCAATGGCCCAGTGGTTAGGGCAGCGGTCATAAGCACGCAGTTTCGATTCCCAGACCGGGCATTGTGAGTGTTTATTGAGCAAAAACACCTAAGCTCCACGAGGCTCCGGCGGGTGGTGGGGCGGGTGGTGTTTGGTGAAACCCGCTGTACTCTTTCACCACAACTTTCTCTCACTCTTTGTTTCTACTTCTGCCACAAAGCAGAGGAACCATGGTGTAACCCACTATGGTGTGGTAAACTTTAAGACCCTAGTCTTGATTGCCACTCCTCTGTACCCCAGGATGGTTCTGCTCTCCACCTGTTAAAAAGCCACCGTTTACGGAATGAGGATAACAACGTAGTTTTCGCGCCAGTGCAACCGCCATTCTATCGTGTGTGGTGGGTGGATCTTCAAGTTGCCACATGCATTCTTAGTAGTTCAGAGTAGGCTGGAATTAGAGATTATCCTTTGTGGCTAATGACGTGAGTCCTGACTGGAAGAAGAAGAAGAAGTAGAAGAAGAAGAAGAAGAAGAAGAAGAAGAAGAAGAAGAAGAAGAAGAAGAGAAGAAGAAGAAAAGAAGAAGACAAAAGAAGCAACAATGTCAACGACAGTAATTGCATTAGCATAGTCAGCAGACACGATATAACATTGTTATGAAAATCGCAATGACCGTGAGCGAAGTAATTTTCAAGAAAATAATTTGTTCGGCATCGGTAATGGGGTATGTATATAGGATATAATATAAAGTCAGAAATTTAAAAGCTTCTATTCTGTGGTATCAGCATATTAACATTCAAAACACGTTCATCATGTCTATTATTTAAATCGTAAAATATTATATTTTAACATAGCCAGAGTGCAAGTATTCTTTTATACACACACAAACACACACACACACACACAAATATATGTGTGTATATATATAGGGAGAGTTTACGAAAAAACAAAAGACAAAGACAGGTGGTGTACAAAACAAACAGATGTATTAGTATAACGCTCAGGAATAGAAAAAAAGTATTTAACGTTTCGAGCCTACGCTCTTCTACAGAAAGGGACACGCAAAAAAAAAACAAGGAGAGAAACGAGGAGAGAAACAAATGTGCGTAGTGGCTAACGATGTTTGTATATGTATGTGTGTGTGTGTGTGTGTTTGTGTGTGTGTTTGTGTTTGTGTACTTGAAGGCGTAAAGTGTCGGGCTCACAATCACGAGGTTGTGAGTTCGATTACCGGACCGGATTGTGTGCTGTGCTCTTCACCAAGAAAACTTTATTTCATGTCGCTCTGGTTCACTTATCTGTAAAAATTGCTTCCGACGTCACTGGTTCCAAGCTGTATCGGCCTTTAACTTTTCCTAGGCTAGCATCAATGGCGTGGAAAGGAGAATGTGATATGCATAGACAACTGCTGTGATCGTCCATAAACCTTGATCGGACATTCTGGGTTCAATCTCATGGTCATTCAATACCGAAGAAGGTCTTTACCCTTATACACACACAAACACCACTCCCACACACACACACACATACACACACATATATATATATATATATATATACATACATATATACGACGGACTTCTTTCAGTTTCCGTCTACCAAATCCACTCACCAGGCTTTGGTCGGCCCAAGGCTATAGTAGAAGACACTTTCCCAAGGTACCACGCAGTGGGAACGAACCCGGAACCATGTAGTTGGTAAGCAAGCTACTTACCACTCAGCCACTCCAGCACCTGAAGAAATATTTAGCGGGATTTTGTTCGACGGCTTAACATCTTGGCCGGCTCAACTACCTTAATAAAACTACTATGATAAAACTTATAACACAGGACGTTCAATAAACATGAAGCGATGAGGAGTGAGAGCTTCTTAACTGACTCACAATCATTGATAACATCACAGAATGTATTGATAGAACCTGGATAAAGTAATCGTTTCACCAATTAACTTTTTGTAACATATTGATAAAACTGAAATGAGACCCACACAAGATTTTTTTTATTTCCTGGTAGTATGACCTTCCCAAAATGAAATAATATCTGCAAAATTGATAACCTCTCAGACTATATCACTATAACTTTGATAAAATAATCGTTTCATCAATAGAACTATTGATTAATTTTTCTCTCAGATTGAAATGAGACCTACCCAAGGTGTATGTATTTACTGACCGTATGACGTTCCCAAATGCAACAATACATACAAAATTGATAACCTCACAGGCCCTATCGATAGAACTTTGATAAAATAATCATTTCGCCAATTGAACTACTGGTTAATTTTTCTAACATATTGATAAACCTGAAAAGAGACCTACGCCAGGTGTATGTATTTGCTGGTAGTATGACGTTCCCAAACGGCTACAATGCCTGAAAAGTCGATAACCTCGCAGACCGTGTCAATAGAACTTTGATAAAATAATCTTTGCACTAATTGAACCATTGATTACTTTTTATAACAGATTGATAAAACTGAAATGAGACCTATCCCAGGTGTATGCATTTACTTGTTGTAATTCCTCCCCAGAATTCAACAGTATCTGCAAAATTAATACAGAAATTCAACCAAATAAAATTGGATACAGGTTTTACCACAAGGACAGTAAATTTGGAGATGGGTTAAGTCGATCACCATGAAGCTTGCGCTTAACTGGTCCTTGTTTTATCGACCCACAGGGGGCTAAACATAGAAGGGACACACATGGAGAGAAAAACGGATGGTCTCATTTCAGTTTTATCAATATGTTATATCGACCCCAGTGCGTAACTGGTACTTATTTAATCGACCCCAAAAGGAAAGGGAACGTCGACCTCGGCAGAATTTGTACTCAGAACCTAGCGGCAGACAAAATACCGCTAAGCATTTCGCCCGGCGTGCTAACGATTCTGCCAGCTCGCCGCCTTATAACCAACCTAATAATATTACCTGCGAACCTTTGCTCTGCTTTACACACATGCATACACAAACACACAGACACACAGACACATTTCATGCACGCACACACACACATACACACACATATAGTTAAATATAAGCAAAATCGATGTCGCCACCTTCCTCAGCCTGCAACCTTGGCGATTTAAACTGCAATTACTTATTTTAATCTGATACACTACATACAATATGGGGATATATTATAAACTAACTTTGACACATACTGTAAAGGAGGAAAATTCTTCTGATAAAGGGAAATAAATCAATAACTGAATGAACTCGATAAAAAGTTGGCAATGAAAAACATCGGAAGAAAAACAACAGAAGGTAGAAGCAAAGAAGAAAAGAAGGAGAAAAGAACCAAAAATGGAAACAAAAGAGAATACATTTTGAAGGCAGCTCCAAACCTCAGAAGTGAAGCTTTCAAAGCAAAAAATGTCATACACATTCAAATACAAACACGTATTCAATGAAGAAGTAAAATGGAATAAATTCAGAGAATGCAAAGACTTCCATACCAAATATATACGCTGACGGTATAAATTCAAAAAAAAAAAAAGGGAAAAGAAAAAAAAGAAAAAAGTCCTCAGCGTGAAGAAGAAATTCTTTTGAATTATGCTAAATACAAAACTGACATGCAAAGTAGATTCCCCGCTTGTTTGATCAAAGGGAAAAATAAAATGGCAAAAAGTATTCTGTATTCATCCTTTGTACTTTACTTCTTTCAGTTATAGGACTGCGGCTATCCGGGAGGATTCACTTGAAGGGTTTTAGTCGAAGGCATCGACCCCGCTATTGATGTTTTCATAAGGTGCCTATTTTATGGGTTCTCCCTTGCCGAACCGCTACATTACAGGATGTAATGAAACCAACACCGGTTAAGTGGTGGGATTTTGTGACAAACACAGCGACAAGAACACCACCACATGTACATTTGTATCTTTATCTATCTATCTATCTATCTATCTATCTATCTATCTATCTATCTATCTATCTATCTATCTATCTATCTATCTATCTCTCTATCTCTCTATATAATGTGTGTTTGTGCGTGTGTGTGTGAGTGAGTGTATATATTTAGGGATAAAGCACTTGGTGGATCACCAATACGCTAGAAGAAGATCACATATAATCTAACTACAAAGAAAAGAATGTTCTCTGGAGGACATTCTTTGAGATCTTCTTCTAGCGCATTGGTGATCCACCTAGTGCTTTATCCCTAAATATACACACATGTATTGAAATTTTTTCTGATTTTTCATATTTTTTAAATATGCTAGGCTACTGGTTTTAAATTGTCATTAATTAAATTAATATTCAATTTATCTCCCTCATTATTTAAATTATATATATATACCGTTACTTAGCGGTTCGGCAAAAGAGACCGATAGAATAAGTACTGGGCTTATAAAAGAATAAGTCCCAGGGTCGATTTGCTCGATTAAAGTTGGTGCTCCAGCATGGCCGCAGTCAAATGACTGAAACTAGTAAAAGAGTAAAAGAGTAAAAAGAGTATATATACATACGTATATATATATATATATATATATATATATATATATATATATATTTTGCAATTAAGGACAACTACTTAATAAGGAAAACTTAACAAGAAATTGTCAGGTAGATAGCGTAAAAACCTCATAAGAGAAAAAATTTCGAAAATAATTATTTCTTATTGAACATATTAATTATATATAGAGGGCATAATTATACATACATGCCAGGAGGCATTATATATACTTGCCAAACGCTAAGAGGGACAATCAGTCATTTCTACCAAAAATATTACTAATCCCACCGAATGCAATTTTTCAAAGTAAGACATTTAAAAATATAGGCCTGTATCACAGTGATTTCATACTTACGTAATCATCAGCAGGCCTGAATGTATTATAAATAAACAACGACCCTGCCTCGCTTAAGCCGAACAGCTAACTGATCAACATCAACGAAGCACATGGGTGAGTTTATATATATTACATCCGGGTGAATGGCAAACTTTTACAAAATTGCATTTCGGGAGAGGAAAAGTTTTTTCGGAATAAAAATTTTGCAATTAAGGACAACTACTTAATAAGGAAAACTTAACAAGAAATTGTCAGGTAGATAGCGTAAAAACCTCATAAGAGAAAAAATTTCGAAAATAATTATTTCTTATTGAACATATTAATTTATATATAGAGGGCATAATTATACATACATGCCAGGAGGCATTATATATACTTGCCAAACGCTAAGAGGGACAATCAGTCATTTCTACCAAAAATATTACTAATCCCACCGAATGCAATTTTTCAAAGTAAGACATTTAAAAATATAGGCCTGTATCACAGTGATTTCATACTTACGTAATCATCAGCAGGCCTGAATGTATTATAAATAAACAACGACCCTGCCTCGCTTAAGCCGAACAGCTAACTGATCAACATCAACGAAGCACATGGTGAGTTTATATATATTACATCCGGGTGAATGGCAAACTTTTACAAAATTGCATTTCGGGAGAGGAAAAGTTTTTTCGGAATAAAAATTTTGCAATTAAGGACAACTACTTAATAAGGAAAACTTAACAAGAAATTGTCAGGTAGATACCTGACAATTTCTTGTTAAGTTTTCCTTATTAAGTAGTTGTCCTTAATTGCAAAATTTTTATTCCGAAAAAACTTTTCCTCTCCCGAAATGCAATTTTGTAAAAGTTTGCCATTCACCCGGATGTAATATATATAAACTCACCCATGTGCTTCGTTGATGTTGATCAGTTAGCTGTTCGGCTTAAGCGAGGCAGGGTCGTTGTTTATTTATAATACATTCAGGCCTGCTGATGATTACGTAAGTATGAAATCACTGTGATACAGGCCTATATTTTTAAATGTCTTACTTTGAAAAATTGCATTCGGTGGGATTAGTAATATTTTTGGTAGAAATGACTGATTGTCCCTCTTAGCGTTTGGCAAGTATATATAATGCCTCCTGGCATGTATGTATAATTATGCCTCTATATATAAATTAATATGTTCAATAAGAAATAATTATTTTCGAAATTTTTTCTCTTATGAGGTTTTTACGCTATCTAACTGACAATTTCTTGTTAAGTTTTCCTTATTAAGTAGTTGTCCTTAATTGCAAAATTTTTATTCCGAAAAAACTTTTCCTCTCCCGAAATGCAATTTTGTAAAAGTTTGCCATTCACCCGGATGTAATATATATAAACTCACCCATGTGCTTCGTTGATGTTGATCAGTTAGCTGTTCGGCTTAAGCGAGGCAGGGTCGTTGTTTATTTATAATACATTCAGGCCTGCTGATGATTACGTAAGTATGAAATCACTGTGATACAGGCCTATATTTTTAAATGTCTTACTTTGAAAAATTGCATTCGGTGGGATTAGTAATATTTTTGGTAGAAATGACTGATTGTCCCTCTTAGCGTTTGGCAAGTATATATAATGCCTCCTGGCATGTATGTATAATTATGCCCTCTATATATAAATATATATATATATATATATATATATACATATATATATATATCTGTGTGTTGCATACAATTTCCACCCGGTCCCCGTCGACTGAATTTACTCACATGCCGTTGAACTTGGTACAGAATGCCAGAAGAATGACCACAAAACCTTCTGCCCGACGTGTTAACGATTCTACAAGCTCCCTGCTTTTATGAGTCGTAATAATAGTATCTTTTGTGCGTAGAATAATTGCACAGTTTTATACAGTACGGACGACTTGGAGACACCATTAACACAAGTTGATTGCTTTGTTTTAGCACGTATTCTATTGCTCCGTTGCTTTGACCTGATGTAAATTCGGTTGGTACAGTATATGCAGTAATGCAATTTTTCAGTTGATTGCATTTAATAACTCTTTCTTTTATCTTTTTTCAAGTTCATTGTGTTCAACATTAAATGAACTATTTCGAAATTGTCATGTCAGTGAACTGAAGTACTCAAACAGATTACCAAGAAATGCCTATGGTATATTATATCCATCTGTCTTTCATCAGAAAGCTTCCGGACCAACGATATCTCCATGCATAGAAACAGACAAGGAAACAAGTCGTGTAGTAATTTTAGATATATAAAGGACTAAATGGATTTTATGGGGCCAGATTTTCGGTGGTATTCTTTTTTAATCTAGCAGAGGAAAGAACAGAGTCTCTTGTCTTGTTTTCATGTTCAAATATTTAATTACTTTATTCTGATAATTTGGCATTTGTGTGGGCTATTCAATTCATGATTCCATTCTCATCACTAATCCATGCGTCATCATAAAGTTAAAGCACTACTATGTCGTGTCACGGAAAACAATTCAGACATTGTGCTGCATTCTTGATTTTCGGGAAAATAAATGAATAAAATACTTTTTTGATTACATTATATGAAGGAATTTCTTCTCCTAATTATACAACTCTTCCACTGATTTTCCATCTCTGTTCAGATGATTACAGGTCGAGTTTTATTTTTTACTCGTGTCAGTTTTTGGACTTCGGCTCCGTTGGGTTACCCCGTTAAAATGTTTTAGCGGCACAAGTCGCCCTCAGTACTGATATTTTAAGCACGATATATATTCGGTCGTTTTACGTTGACGAACTGCTAAGTATAAGAGACATAAACAAATCAACACAAGCTGTAAAGCGTGGGGGCAACGCATACACATGTATTTGTACGACGGGCTTTCACACAGTTTCTGTCTACCAAATTCACTCCTAAGGCATTGGTGGGCTTAAGTCGCAGTGCAGTCATTCTGAACTCAAAACCAAATAGTTGAAAAAGCGAGTTTCATAACTATGCTAAACTTTGAAGTCAACATCTGGATTTAATCCACACAATGTGGTGTGGGTGTGTCGACGTTTAAAATCATTTAATAGGTCTTTCTGTTGGTGGTTGTGGTTGTGGTGGTGGTGGTGGTGCTTATTGTTTGAGGGGTGTTTGTGGTGGAGATGGTAGTTGTGGTGGGATTGCTGTCGTTCCATTCATATTGTTTAAGTTAAGTTAATTTTTTGGCTCAAAAAGCAAAAAGCAAGGCCATGTAGGGGGACATGGGGTTATGTACAGGGAAGGTGTTCATGCAAAGATTTCAGGCCATTTCTGGTCAAGAGAGACTTTGAACCGAGCGGTCGTCGGCATCTTCACTATCTCGTCCAGCAGAATATTCCACGGATCCGCAACACGGACGGAGAAAGCCCCTCTCCTTCGATTGAGATGAAATCGCCGCAGATATCTCATCTCATCCTCTGCGCCCACTAATATCTGGGATGGTCGAGGGAGCAAATTCCTTAAGAACCCCTTCCTTCGGGCCCTTTCAGAAATAAGCGTTTCTGATGGATCCGGCAGAAAATAACCCAATGCAGACGTATTTTCTTGATACAGATTTTAAATGATTCTCTGGGTTCCTATTGGGAGATCATTTTCGTTCTTGGAAGCGATTCAGACTTCTTCTCTGTAGCTTTGTTGCCATTAAGTCATCATATTTGATTGATTTCTGCTTGGTGGATCAATGGTATATGCATGTTTGTTTTTCTCCAAGATCATCATACGCTCCTATTCAAAATTTAAGTTCAAAGCTTTTGGAAATTATAAAATACTCCTAAACCGAATTAATTCAGATTTATAGTTGCATACATTTAGGGTTTACTGTTAAGGGTCAACGTATTCGCAGTTTGAGAAATACGTTGCTAAGTTTTAACACGGCAGAAATTTGCATGATTTCAATTTTGACTTGATGTGCGGATAACAACTGAACAGATAAGGATTAATAAAAAAAAATTTTAATAGGTTTCAACTGTATTCATACAAATAGATTAGAGAAAGAAGGCCTGTATAAAAATACAATATTATTATATGCTAATCAACACGTGCTGCTTTCTCATAAACTCATTAATTAGTGATAGGAATAGAATGCCGTTATCTTGGGTCAGCCTAGTCTCTTATTGGCTGCTGTGTCACCAAAGGTCAGCAAAGTCAAATTCGTGTTGAAGTGATATAAAAGAAAGATGGCATGAACAAAGAAGTGAAGTAACCAAGACTGAGTCTTAGAAAACTTATTTTGGTTACAGTCATTAAATTGTGGCCGAGCTGGGGCAGTGCCTTGCAGTTATTTTTAGGCAGGCATATCCAATTCAGTACTTGTATTTCTCTAAAACTTGTACATATCCTATTAGTCTGTTTTGGTGTAGCTCCAGTAACGGAGAAGTAAAGAAAACTAAACCGATTGTGAGGCAGCTGGGTAGATACAGACATAAACACGCACGCACACATATATGCATAAATATATAGTTATATATGTGTATACATGTATATATATATATATATATATATATATATTATATATAATATATATATATATATATATATATATATATATGTACCCACATATGTATATACATTTATATATGTATATACACTTATATATGTATATATATATATATATATATATATATATAAAATATTATTAGAGACAAAACCACTATTTTGCAAAACAAACAAGGAAAGACTTAATCAATACATAAAATTTTAATAAATAGTCAAAAAAACCGCCACTACAATTGTTTCTTGTCTTGATCGACAATCTTCAGGTGGACTTCCAATAAGTCAGTTTCATAATTTGAAACTGACTTATTGGAAGTCCACCTGAAGATTGTCGATCAAGACAAGAAACAATTGTAGTGGCGGTTTTTTTGACTATTTATTAAAATTTTATGTATTGATTAAGTCTTTCCTTGTTTGTTTTGCAAAATAGTGGTTTTGTCTCTAATAATATTTTATAATATTTTACTATAAAATTGGATTTAATCCTAAATCTGATTTTTTTTCCCTGTAAATTTGGATTTATTCCCTAATATTTATTATTATTATTATATATATATATATATATATATGAAAAAACAAGTCAGGATAGAAAATGCTTAAATAATTTTATAAAGAACATTTCAGGACCGGCTCTAGTCATTGAGACTTTTTCAACTGCAACAATTAAATAATTAAATTTAGAAAAATTAAAAGGAAAGTTTTTTAAAAGAATATTTGTATAGTGTTCAAATATAAGTGGTATTTTCCTTGTTTCTGCCTGTCTCCGTCTCTCTTGTTTACTCTTGTGGGTTCGAGGTCGTTGTGAATTCTTGGTAGGGAAGAAGAAGAAGAAGGAGGAGGAGAAGAGGAGGTAGAAGACGAAGAATTTGGGAGTGCCATGATTGTATTATTTTGAATGGTCAGAGGAGGCTAGCAGTGACTGTTCAATTCATGAAAATATTTCTATTGAAAGTTTTGTTTATAGAATTTGCGTAGGTGTTATTCTAAAAAGCATTAGTGATAAAGTTAGGAAGGAGAAGGAAGGAGAAGGGGGAGATGAAGAAGAAGAAGAAGAAGAAGAAGAAGAAGAAGAAGAAGAAGAAGAAGAAGAAGAAGAAGAAGAAGAAAAAGAAGAAAAAGAAGGGAGAATATGAATGAGTGAAAGTAGTGAGGTGTTGAATGACTTAAAGTTTGCATTTTATGGATTATAGCAGTGATTAGGGCTGATTTTTCATGGAGTCTTAGGAATGTAATATTTGCGTGTGTATTTGTGTTATTCTAAGGCCGTGGTGGATATATTGTTTGCCGTAGACGCGTTCAGGAGGAGCTTGTATTTTGAAATAAAGAGAGTTTCTTTACTAATTCGTTGGCTCCAGGTTGTATCGTCCCTGAATTGGTAGAGTGGGAAAATCCTGAAGCTTGGAGTTTTGTTGTTGGCGCAAATGTCTATGTGTTGGCTGAATGGTATTTTTCTGTTTTGGGGAAGTTTTATCTGGGATCTGTGCAGGGCCATTCTTTTACGCAAACTATTTTTCGTTTGGCCTATGTATTGCTCTTGACACCCAGAGCAGGTTAGTGTGTATATCAGGTTCCCCGAAATACATGTGAAGTGGCTTTTCACTGTGAAACGTTGTCTCTGTTTGAAGGAGAACTCTGATCCCTCAATTAGATAATCGCATATCCCGCAATTGGGTCTTCCACATTTTTTTACTGTCGGCTTCAGTGTTGAAGAGCGTATTCGGGCTTGTGTTAGGAGACTTTTCATTGATTTGGGCTGTCTCTTGCTTTTTATGATCGTGTGTGTTTGGGGGATTAAGTTCATTCAGTGGTCCTTTTATAACAGGGATATGTTTTGGAGGATGGTGTCGAAGGCTTCCTTGTTGAGAGGGTTGTGTGTGGAGATGTATGGTAAGGCTTTTGGTCGTAAATTTTTCTTTAATTTGAGATGTTTGAGTTCCTGGATGTTGAGTTGAAGGGCACGTTGAATGCATATGCCAATTAGTGAAGGTGGGTAGTTCCTGGTGATGAGTGTATCTTTTAGTTCATGCAGTCGTGTGTCTCTGGTGTTTGCATTAGAAACTATAGTACATATCCTTTTTGCTAGATTGAAGGGGATAATCATTCTGGTGTGTCTGGGGTGGCATGAATTGAATGGTAGATATTGCTTGGAATCCGTAGTATATATCTGTTTTTATTACGTTATTAGATTTCTTAATGAGGATGTCGAGGAAGGGGGGTTGTTGCTGGCTATATTCCATCGTGAATTGGATGTTTACGTCCAGTCCATTTAAAATTGCGTGGAATTCTTTGAGTTTCTCTATATTTTCATGCCAAAGAATGAAACAGTCATCTAGGTATCTCTTCCAGTTGTTTTCTATGTAGAGGGAGAAAGGGCTGCCATATCTTTCTAGAACCTTACGATACAGACTGATTTCTAGATATCCCATGACTAGGTTGGCAAAGGAGGGGGCTGCGATGGGTACGCGACTGACCGGGTCCTCGGCTGCGAAGAGAAAACGAAGACGAGGCCGGGGGTCGGATGCGAGGAAGGAGGCGCGAGAAAGTGGAAACGAAAAGAAAAAACAAAACCCTGCCCAGGCGCGGGAGGAAAGCGAACGTTCGATTGGGAGAGGGCGAACGAACGGATCGGCAGCAAAGGAAAAGCAACTGTAGCAAAACATATTAAGAGACACAAAAAATAAATAAATAAAAAACGCATAAAAATAAACAAGGTTTTGACAATTTTATGGATATTTCAAAATTATGATGCTACGATGTTAGGTGTTTCCATTATTTTTTTCAACTCCTGTATTTATACAGTAATAAACCATTACGCCATTTAATACTCTTAACTCGTTCCTGAAAATGCTTCACCAACTGGGAAGATTATACAATTAGCATGAACCCACATACATTCCTAATAGTCTGTTTTAACAGTGACTTGCACATAAAAGCGAGGCGATAAATATCATCAAATGACTGAAGATCCAGTGATCCAGTGATTCAGTGTCACACCTTGGAATTACTCAACAACTTGAAGATAATTTGGTGTTACTCAGTGTGATCCAAAGCCAAGTGAAATTAGAAAACAGCTTTAATGAATATCTAATGCTTTTATAAAATTACTAAACACCTCAAAGTGATTAAATTTAATCTCAGTAAACAGGCCTACACGATATTAATTTGAATAAAAATAAGCAGTGTGAACTGGTTTTGAAGATGCTGTCTTTGGATGAAGGTATTCGATGTGGATCGTTCTCACACATAGGTTGTTTTTGAAGAATTCATTTAATGTTGCATGCATTGACACGTGTCCACCATATTCAAACAGGGTGTGGTTGGCAAATATCATGCACAGAAACAAAACGACAACACTCTGCGTCTTGTCGCATCGCTGCTGCCCTTCAAGTTTATTCTCTCTAACCTATTCACTGATCTTAAGTCGATGATATTGATATTATGAAATTCAGTAGGAATAATTTTTTGTAATCTTAGTGGCTTTAGGGTAATTCCAAAGCCTAAGATTTTCAGACTTATGTTGGATATGTTGCTGTTCTAACTCACGCATCCTTCAATAGATAAACTCTGATACAATGAAACAAATTTATATTCAAATCTTCCGGTGAAAATTCAAGTTTGCCTGTGACAGTGCAACTCAGAATAATGAATGGAGACTGCGAATGTTTGTATTTGCCCTTCATCGATCAGCTCAAAAATGTTATTCATTAAGACTGAACTATTTCGTTAAATTTCAGGAAATCTTTATTATTCTAGAAGGTTTCTTTCAACTTTTCCACGGTTTTATCGTTACGTAACCCCAAGCACTTCGATATAATTTGAAAGTTTTAGGATATAGTAGATTTAAAATTGTACGTCATAGAAAATTTACCCTCGCCATCTGTCTCTTCAAAAATCGTTTGAAAGTGTGTTGTCGACTTCGACATTAGAAAGTGCACATAAATGCACTGTTCAGAATAAGGAAGTAATCTGACAAGAATGAAAGTCTGAATGGATTAGGATCAGGATTAGGACGAAGACTTGTAGCAATAACAATCACCAAACTGTTCTTTCACACTGAAAGATGTAATCTCTTGTATGAAACTTTCTATTCACGCACATGTCTCTTATTTTTTTGATTTTCAAATCGCTGGCAGATTTATCTATGATATTTCTTTCGGTAACAAAATGCTGGCCTTAATCTGAAGTTTCCTGAGCCATTAACTAAATTGTCTTGCATTGAATTCAGAAGCTTTTCTCTTATCTATGGAGATTAAAGTGTAGGTTTTTCTGATTGAGCAGTGTTTCAAAAACATAGTATAACATTGAGGTGGTCAGTTGTTAACCTCAATGAAACTCTCAATCACTGAAAAATTCAAACTTTCTTGTTTGCTTGATGTCTATATTCACAATGTCGCCAGAGATGCAAAAGGTTGTTAAGATACACCGTATTTAAAACTATCAACCAATATATCATAGCTGCGAATCCTTCTGATTGTTCCTTTCTTATATGGGTCGGATGATGCTCACCGCCTTTTTACGTTGGGTTGATTTAATGTCTTGTTGCATTTTGTCTTGTCTGCCACGCATACAACAAATTATCTTGCATGAATTGCACTTTTATTTACATCAATAAGGTTAACATAAGAGAAGATTTTGTTCTGTCTGCATTTTCGAAATGGTTCCAGTCGTTGATGTTGTTCAAGTTTAATGAAATACTCATTGCAACCAAATGTTTGTCAGCGCTGATTGGCGCAACACTTAAAAATTTACATCTAGTGCGATGTTTGTTTCTTGAAAGCATTTGAAGAAATCTCAGTGAATGGACGTGCCTGTCGTTTTATATCTTACTGAGGAAGAGGAACATTATATGAACACTTTGAGTGTATGGGAGAGATTGCAAGGATAATCCACAAACACATTTAACACACGTATCACTGATAACCGCAAACTTGTCAATAGTGTATATTACATTAACACCAGAATGGAAAAGCCCCTCATAAACGCAAAACCACCAATTAGAGCACAGAAATAATTTTAATCAACGAATATAATATATATATATATTTTTTTTTTTCTACTGTTTTTCTCTCCTTGTTTTTTCTGTGTCCCTTTCTGTAGAAGAGCGTAGGTTCGAAACGTAAAAGACTTTTTCTATCCCTGAGCATTATACTAATACATCTGTTTGTTTTGTACACCACATGTCTTCATGTTTTGCTTTTTTTCGTAAATTATCCTTATATATATTTCAATGCAAACATAGAAGTTGTGAATTTTGTAACAAAACCTGTTACATCGAACACATAGTGGTAACATTTTCTTGTCAGCTGACACTGCATTTACAGCTAACGACCAACACCAAACGTTATGATGAAAAGGTTGACACAACAATTCTTCTTGAATTTCAGAAGGAAAATGGAAATATTTAAATCTACGTTCTATTGAAATCTGATGAAATGGATCTGACCAGTACGTTTACGAAAAATTAAAACATGTGGAGATTAGTCAAAATGTTATTATATGCACACACACATATGTGTGCGTGTGTGAGAGTGTGTGTGTGTGAGTGTGCGTGTGTGTATATCTATGCATTACTTTCCCAAAGCCGTTTTCCTGTACCTGCAGAGACGAAGCATGATTAGCGGTATATATATATATATATATATATATTATATATATATGTATATATGGTGTAAAATATCTAGTCAAAATGAAAAATATGAAACGTGTTTTATTAAAGTCTAGAGAAAGGGAAAATAAAATTTTAAAAATGAGTAAAACAAGGGACATACTTCGTAAATAGTTAGGAAAAGACAATAACACACACCGGCTCTGTAATAGCATAGGTCTACCAACAGTTATGTATGCCAGTAAGAAATTAAAGACCACCGTGAAAATGCACAGAACCTAGAAGTGCTCCTCCAATGATGTTTGAGCAGGATTCTATAAATTTACTGGTAAGACCATATAACTAATGAAAACATTCTAAAGATAGTTAACACAAGACCACTTAGCGAAATTACCATGCAGTGGGGGGGTTAAAACTACCAGATCACATGCTCCGTGACCAAAATAACCCATTCTTAGAATGAGTTTACCAAAGTGAAAAAAGATGCAGAACATTCGTAACAGACGTGACAGTGCACGAAACCTCATCCATCAAAAGCCAGTGGCGTCAACTTGCTGCCCAATGTGCTCGAGACCACAGGACGAACTGATAATGACACTGAACTTTGGTAATTATTTGTTGGTAACTATTTGTGCTTAATGAAGACAAAGAGAGTATTCTGGCGGTTAAAACCATAAGGGAATTGTGTCGACCAAATTTGAAATTTCAGTTAAGGAATTGGTAGTACCGATCACATAGAGTTAAATGCGTAATAAGATATTGGGAATTCTTTTCTTGTGAAAATAATTTGTAAAGAAAGACTCTGAAAAGGCTGCTGATTACATATATCGAAATTCTTTGATGTCAGTTTTAATTTCAGTCACGTTAAATTATCGAAAGAACGGTTAGATTGAGTAACAATTACTATCTCAATGAAAAGTGGAATTACTTTTATTATGTTGCCTATAAAGTATCAAAGTTCGAACTTAATGCCTAAAGAATGGGAGATAAAAGTATAGTAAATTAGAATAGAAATTCATCGCTAATAATGTATCCGGTTAGATTTGATAATACTTAATTTAAAGAATAAAGGATGGAGTAAAAACGAAATGTGAAACCGCAGCATTTTGAAACTAATATTACAAAAGAGCAAGCGATGTTAATGTTATATAGGAAAATACAAGTTTGGAATTTCAAAATTGATTAGCGTTATCTTATATGAACTCACGAACTACTGAAAGTAACTAGAGAATGTTACTTAAAACTGTTCATAACAAATTAAGACAATTGCAGGAAAATGGAAAGCTCTTACAAGAAAATATCTAGGCATGGTCTCCCTTTCTTCCGCATCAAGTTTCTACCAGTAACAATGCAAATTATTTTCTTTATAATTCATCTCAAAATAATTCCCAGTGTCTATCCATTCGGCGCCGTGTTTTGAGGGCACCATTTAGCTGTCCTATGTTTAAAATCTCACATTCATCAAAGACTTCTTTTCCTTCATTTCATTGTCATGCTCCTACATTTGCGATCGAAGCAATAAAACAGCCATTGGTTTGCCGACGTATAATAACAGTATGTTACTAAGTCTGTACTAATTTTAATATTATATAAGTTATACTACATAACTCTCCTGCGAGACTACTGCAATAATTAATATTTAACCATAAAGGACATGACCCGAAAAGATCAGTTCTTGAATTTATACATGTGGCGGGGTCAAAGCTGCTTTTCTAGATGAACCATCTTTCCATATCACAAAGACCACACTTTCCACTGCCGTTGGTATAGGGCTTATACTTGGCTAAGATCTTCCAATGGATGTTGTAACTGACACCTTTATCTTTTAAGGACCATATATGACTGGATAAGTTGGTCGTTTTCCTTTTATCCCTGTGCCTTAATCTGAAGGTGTGATTAATGAACCTGACCTTGAAATGACACTCTGTGTATATACGGACATGTGCGCTTACGCGATTACTATGAGCATTTTTACTCTTCTACCTTTACTCCTTCCGATTACCTAGAGGTTATTCTAATAACTCTTTTGTCTTAATAACGGTCAATCACACAGTAATTTCCCTTTGTTTTAACGGTCATTTTCATAGCAAACTTTTCCCGTTAACTGAAGATATGCCGGAGTGGGTTTCCGCTCCGACTTCCGAAACTCGGAGATATATCATGCCTACAGAATAATTGTCGCGTATTATATTTACAAATTTATATATATATATATATATATATATATATACATATACATATTTATATTTATACATATAATATATATATATATATATATATATATTTATATATATATATATATATTATACATATATATATATATATATATATATATATATATATATATATATATATATATATGTATACTGACTGTTATTGTTGTTTGCATTCGTAATTGTGTAACATACTCTCCGTTTTTTGTTTATTTATTTTTTTTCTTTGTTACCGTACACATTCGCTAGCTTTCTTACAAAGGAGTTTAATGCTCTTAGCTTAGACTTTTTAGGGGGCAACCAGATCGAACTATCTCAAGTGTAACTGCCCGAAGTGGTCATGACAGCTGGTACTTGACTGATGAAAGAAAGCCAAGAATGACACGTCTTTTTTTGCCTGTCCTTCTAATTAGTGATTCTCTTATCCGCCTTTCTATCCTCTATCTGTCCGAACGTTTTAATGCCCTCTATTGCCTTTTTGTTCCATTCACACACACACACACACACACACACACACACACACACACACACACACACACACACACACACACACAGAGACACACACACACACACATATATATATATATATATATATATATATATATAGAGAGAGAGAGAGAGAGAGATAGATAGATAGATAGATAGATAGATAGATAGATAGATAGATAGATAGATAGATAGATAGATAGATAGATAGATAGATAGATAGATGATAGATAGATAGACAGTTAGATAGATAGATAAATAGGTATAGATACAGATGTAGATATAGATGCATGTATGTATTTTTGTATAAGCGTGGGTGCATATGTGTGTGTATATATATACATACATGTTTATACAAGCACATCTATTCAAATAATGAACATTATAAGTTAATATATGCATATATACATTACGTAAACATCGCGACAAAACGAGACTGACACACAAACACTCAGTAGTAGTGATATCTCAAGTAAAATGAGGGTACCAATATAGACATTTAATATCTTACAACAGAACACTATTAGACGATCGATTCGTGAATATACAATGTACGTCTTCCTTTCAATAGAAATCTCTTGTGGCTGTAGTGGATATTTTGTATATATAATTATCTGTTCCGGTTAGATAAGGACAACAAACAATAAACGACAGTAATATACGTCTTCTAGCAAATGAGGTGAAGTTATATATGATTAGCCAAAAATTTCTGAATAACAGCAGAGATTACTGTCATCATTGTTTTCCCCCAGGTGGACTACTCCAAAGACATAAAGAAAAAAAGAAATAACTCACTCGCACAAAGACACACACGGACAAACACACCAACGCGTGCATTTCCACAGTGCAAACAAGGACAGACTCACGGATTAAGTCGATTACATCGACCCCAGTGCGTAACTGGTACTTATTCAATCGACCTCGAAAGGATGAAAGGCAAAGTCGTCCTCGGCGGAATTTGAACTCAGAACGTAGCGGCAGATATAATACCTATTCCTTTACTACCCACAAGTGGCTAAACACAGACAGGACAAACGAGGACAGATTGACGGATTAAGTCGATTACATCGACCCCAGTGCGTAACTGGTACTTATTTAATCGAACCCGAAAGGATGAAAGGCAAAGTCGACCTTGGCGGAATTTGAACTCAGAACATAACGGCAGATGAAATACCTATTTCTTTATTGCCCACAAGTGGCTAAACACAGAGAGGACAAACGAAGACAGATAGATGGATTAAATCGATTATATCGACCCCAGTGCGTAACTGGTACTTAGTTTATCGACCCCGAAAGGATGAAAGGCAAAGTCGACCTTGGCGGAATTTGAACTCAGAACGTAACGGCAGATGAAATACCTATTTCTTTATTACCCACAAGTGGCTAAACACAAAGAGGACAAACGAAGACAGATAGACGGATTAAGTCGATTATATCGACCCCAGTGCATAACTGGTACTTAATTTGTCGACTCCGAAAGGATGAAAGGCAAAGTTGACCTCGGCGGAATTTGAACGTAGCGGCAGACGAAATACGGCTACGCATTTCGCCCGACGTGCTAACGTTTCTGCCAGCTCGCCGCCTTAGATATGTCAATATATATATTAACATAATATGTATAATGTTTATGAAGGCGCATGGCTGAGTGGTTAGAGCGTTGCGTTCAGAATCATGAGGTAGTGATTTCGATTCCCGAACCAGGCTGTATGTTCTGTTCTTGACCAAGACACTTTATTTCACTTTGCTCCAGTTCTACTCAGAAAAGTAACTCGATTACAACAATCCTATTGCTGAATTGTTTCTTATTTTAGCGTCCCCGGATTGATGAACAGCAGCGGCCATCTTGGCTGCATTTGAACTTAGGACGTAGAAACGGACGACATGCCGCTAGGGACTTTTTGCCAGGCGTTCTAACGATTCTGCTTGCTCGTCTCCTTTTTCTTCCAAGCTTATAGATTAATATATTATTGGTTTCAAATTTTGGACCTAGGCCAGCAAATTGTATGGATGGGGTAAGTCGATTACATCAGCCCTAGTGTTTAAGTGGTACTTATTTGATCGTTAACCCTGGCGGCCTTTTAACTTAGAACGTAGAGGCGGACGAAAACTGAGATGTTTTTTGTTTGGCGTGATAACAATTCTTCTAGCTTACATCCTTAAAGATCGAAGTAATATTAGGTTTAAAGAAAAACGGTGATCGGGCTGTACCGAGCCAAATGCTTCGCAGCATTTCATCTGTCTTCACGTTATGAGTCCGCGAAAGGATATACAGCGAAGCCGATGCTGGTAGGAGGTATCCTTCTCGAGCCATGCCAGGCTCATAAGGGCCGGTTTCCCGGTTTTAGTGGCGTAGAAATTCCCCACCTGGACGGGACGCCAGTCCGTCGCAAGATTACTCATTTTTGCCAGCTGAGTGGACTGGAGCAAGGTAAAATTAAGTGTTTTGCTCAAGAACACAACGTGCCACCCGATCCAGGAATCGAAACCACAACTTTATGATCATGAGTTCAACACCTTAATCACTAAGCAATTCGCCTGGTAGCATTTGAACTCAGACCGTAAAGATGGACAAAAGCCGATGAGTTTTGCTCAGCGTGGTAACAATTCTTCCAGATCGCTGCTCTAAAGGTCGGAGTAATATTAGACTTGAAATTTAAAAAAAAAGCGGCAATTGGGCAGAATCGAAAGCCCGCTGGACAAACTGCATTTCGTCCATCTTTACGTTTTCAGTTGAAATTCCACAGAGTCACTTTGCCTTGTATACTTCAAAGGACAATAATATACTTACCATTTGAGCATATGGTTCTAAGTAGTAGACTTACCCTCGCTTTCCCTCGCAATTGTTGACCTTGTATCAACATTTGAAAGCAATATCTAGTGTTAAAGTTTGCTTTTACGAAATAAATGTAGAAAATATTATTTTATTAAATATTACATTTAAACAAAATTAACTGTGTAAGCTAAATCATTAATGTAAATTTGTATTTGTAACACCGTGTGTTTTCTATCTATTTAAGGTAGTTTAAAAAGTCAAATTTTATACGAAATGTATGCATATAAACAAAGTAAGGGCGATATGTACTTTTCTGATGACAGCGGTTTTTTCCTATATTTCTATAGCTAAAAGATAAAAATTAGACTGAATAACGGTTGCTATTATTATCTCGATTAAATGTACTAACATACCGATTTTTTTTGTGAAATAAATGTAAACAAACTAGGAGCAATAAGACTTTAAAGCAAAAACGATTTTTTCTTTTATTTACACGAGAAATTTATAGAGATATGAATAACTATGAATGACGGTAGTTATTAGTATTATTTTGTAAAAAGTACTAATGGACCAATTAGATGTAAAAGATAATAAACAAACCAACGGCGGTTTATCATTTGAGAAAAAATATTCCTTACGGAAAAATGAATATGAATCAACGTTACTATTATTATTTGGATTTAAGTACTAAAAGAACTTTGAAGAATTTAATAAGATGTTTTTTAATCATAAGACTATACATAGGAATCAATAAAGAAGTTCGTTTTCCTTTTGAATAAGATATATTGCGTAATGTTAGACTGTAAAGCAACGAATATAGGAAAATAAAACATCAGTTGATTCTGAGTCTAAGAGTCTTTCTGGAATGAATAGCAAAGAAAAATAGCAATTTAGGAAAAATCTATGTATGAATATAATATAAACACTTAAACATATACAGAGATAAGCTACATACATCTGAAAATATAGAAAATAATACCATCACACACACGGACACAGACACACGCACATATGGACATACTCATATGTACACATACGCACAATCACATATATATATGCAGGCATATAAATATATGTACATACGCGCATATATATATATATATGTATGTATGCGTGTATATATATACAGACACATACATACACACACGCATGCACACACATATATATATGTATATATATATAAAAATGTATATATATATATATATATATATATATATATAAGAGACCAAAGTGTATGTACGCCGCTATATTTTTATATATAAAGATATAAAAGTGGGACAAAACGCAAAACAAGCAGACAGACGATACAAAGAAAACAAAGACGGAACATTCGGAGTTTTCTTTCCTCAGTCGGGTTCCAACTATCTTTGCAATTTCGGCTGGTTATACTCGAGATTATTCCAATCTGACCAGCCTCATGGAAAAATTAAGCTATGAGCACTAGATTCCTTGGAAGAAAGCACCGGATGTATACGAAGAAAAGGATGGAAGAAAACGGAGAAGAGGAAAAAAAAAACTCCGAATGACCCGTCCTTGTTTTCTTTGTATCATATGTCTGGATGTTTTGCGTTCTTGTCCCATTTTTGTATTTTTTATATATAAAAATATAGCGTCCTAAGTACTCTTTGGTCTCTTTTATGTAAGTATACACACACACACACACACACACACACACACACACACACACATATATATAAATTTGTATTATTCTTTCTATTCTTTCATTCTTTCGTTCCTTCTCTCAGCCCCTTCACACTTACTTCGATCTTTCCATTCTTCGTTCTTTCGTTCCCCTCTCACACATTTCCTGGCCTTCTCCTCATGCTCACCTTCCCTCCTCTTTCATTTCACTTTGTCCCTTTCAATTCTCTTCTCGTCCCTTCTTAATTCTTCTATCCCTCTGCCTCTACCTCTCTCTCTTCTCTCCACACGTGACCGGTGTTCAAGCAAGCCTGACCTTTCTTTCTAGGTTCGACTACCATCCATGCAAATCTATATTCCTCCCAGTGCCTCTGAAAACTTATGTCCCTGCCGTAAGGTTTTACTTCCACACTGGCCAGCTTAATTTAATTCGTCCTTAGTCGAAAGAGACCCGTTGTTACTGTCTTGGTATTTGTATTTGTGTACCATTTCTGTGTTTTTTTGTTCGTTCTTGTTTTCGTATACATTCCCTGCTTCTATCAGTCTCATTTTGCTGAACTGCTAAGTTACTAGGACTTAAACACACCACCATCGGTTGTCAAGCGATGGTAGGGAAGAAACAGACACGCAAACGTATGCACTCCTATATATATATATATATATATATATATATATATATAGGTAAACAGTAAAAATAATTACAGACATGGACAAGAACATGAAACACCACAGAGACGACACAAGAACCACAGGACGGGACATTCGAAGCCCTCAGTCATCAGTCAAGAACCAGATCATCTTAGCAATTTCGGCTGATTAATCTTATATACGGCCACGCATACATAGGCTTGCATACACACACATGCATGTAGGTAGGTAGTTTCTCGCACCTAAATAAGACACCCTGAATTCTTAAAATATTCAGAGCATTAGCTTTGGTTACACAGAATATCTTCACACCCCTTGTTTTCATTATTTCCTCACCTACCAGATTTGACCGCGGCCTGACCATGATTTATTCCAACGGACTTTTTTGTCGACCTCCACCAACCCCCCGATTTCAACGTACATTGAGAAACAGTTTACCCCATGGGCTCCTAGGGAGCGTTCTTGTTCGAGTTGCTTGCTGCGCCTTTGTTTTGTTTGGACATCGTAATTCCTGGATTTTCCTGAAGAGAAAGCTGCAATATGGTATCCTTATTCAATCAGAATTTGGAAATTTGTGGCCTTTGAATGTAATAAAAGGAATTCTGTAGAATCTTCGTTCAGCTCCATTTCTTCCATTCACTAATTATATTAAACTTCAATTATCCGCGCCAACGCACGGTTGCAACACCCTATGGTCATAACTCCAACCGTGTTTTTTCTGCTGTGATTTTTGCTACCCAGGTATCGGTTAAACTTTTGAATAATCCGTAACGAGATAATTCATCTTTCCATTTCAACAAACATATATATATATATATATATATATTATATATATATATATATATATATATATATATATATATATATATATATATATATATATAATATATATATATATATATACACCTCTACAGTTGAAAGATAAATTTGAACTCAAAACAAAATCAGTCCAAACAAATATGGCTAAAGATTTTGTCTGCCGTGCTCTTCCTTCTTGCCGCAGTAATCATACATAATACATGAATTTATCCTCTGAAGCTGCAATCTAGACTTCTGAATCAAGAACATTTCTAACTGAAGATACGCACAGAGCAAAGTAGAAGTCTTTCTAACATAGTGTTTGCGGACAATGCTAAACGAGACCGCCGTTGAAATTCGTCTAGGAGAAAAGCTAATTACATGAGAGGTAATTGAAAGTAAGTGGCCGGGAAACTTCCGATACATAGAGAAAGCACACCATAACTACGCAGCGCAGACGTTAAGGCCATATTTTCCAAAACACTTGCCTCAGTGTTTCGTTGTAATGACTTGAGATTTCGTTCAAAATCTGTTATTTTAAAGTCAAAATAGACACGATGAATATAACTGTTTAAGCAAATTTCTTTAAAACACTATAGCAAATAAACTTTATGAGTTTCATCTACGCTGTATAATTTCTAAATTCTTTATTAAATTGTTTCAGGGTGTGATAATATATTTAACAGAAATAATAACACAAACGATAATTCAAACTTATTTCCGTAAAATTCTCTTTGAAATTATTGAAAGCATTATGTTTTTTCTTACTGAAAAGACTTATAGCTCATTATTTGTTTATGTACATTCCTATAACGATGGTCTGTTAGCAATTTAATCTAAATAATAACAGCAACAGTATTTCCAACTTATTCTTATCTCTATACGTATAAATAAAACAACATTTCCAAAGAAATTTATTGCTGTTGGTTTGTTTACTTATATTTCATATAAAATTTTACTTTTTAATCTATTTCAAAAAGACTGAATAAACACATTCATTATTGCTAAAAAAAAAATCGCATACGTATTTAGTCGACATAGACACGACATAAAGACTTTTCTTCAAATATATATTGTTTTTGTATTCCACATTGAGTAGATTTCTGTTAAACTTATTTCACTCCAACTTTAGTGGCACTTGGAAATATTTATAACTAGAATATAAACGTTTCAAAAATCGAATATTTTAATGGCGTAATGGTTAGGATATTGCACTCAGCTTCGTTAGGTCACGGTTGAATAAAACTGTTCATTTCATTTTTTTCCAGTTCATTCAAATGTAAATGAGTTCCAACAATAACGGAGATGTAATTCTACGGTCGGCTGTTGTCTCGTTCAAGGAGTGTATTTTAATCTCAGTCATTGTTACGCATTAGAAACAAGATTAACCCCCAGTCTACGATGAAATAGAGCACTATTATAATTGCTCCAGTGATTCCTCTCCGTTTCCGCTCTATTTCATTCGAAACAAATATACTATTTCCAAATTTGATAATCTCTCTCCATAAAATGTTTAACATTTTATGTATATAGGCGCAGGAGTGGCTGTGTGGTAAGTAGCTTGCTAACCAACCACATGGTCCCGGGTTCAGTCCAACTACGTG
Source organism: Octopus sinensis (assembly GCF_006345805.1). Taxonomy (NCBI): domain Eukaryota; kingdom Metazoa; phylum Mollusca; class Cephalopoda; order Octopoda; family Octopodidae; genus Octopus; species Octopus sinensis. The sequence goes on from NC_043002.1 coordinate 14,000,036, forward strand.
GCACCTAGGGAATGTGTTTTCTACTATACTATAAGCCCGGGCCGACCAATGCCTTGTGAGTGGATTTGGTAGACGGAAACTGAAAGAAGCCTGTCGTATATATGTATATATATATATATATGTATGTGTTTGTGTGTCTGCTGTGTTTGTCCCCCTAGCATTGCTTGACAACCGATGCTAGTGTGTTTACGTCCCTGTCACTTAGCGGTTCGGCAAAAGAGACTGATAGAATAAGTACTGAGCTTACAAAGAATAAGTCCCGAGGTCGATTTGCTCGACTAAAGGCGATGCTCCAGCATGGCTGCAGTCAAAATGACTGAAACAAGTAAAGAGTAATATATAAAATATACATAAAATATTTTAAAACACACATGAATTGTTTACCATAATACTCTCTTATTTGTTCTCTTAAAGTTTATTTTATGTAGTTTTAACTTCATTTCGTCTCTTCTGTGTTGCTAGATTTTGAACTCAACTTCCGTTTGGCCGTGTCACTTGAATTTTGCATTAACTGTTATCGATATCGATTCTCCGACTACTATACTTATTTGTATTACTGTTTGTTATATACGTGAATAACATAATTTTGGGGCAATATACAGTTTGAAGCACAAATTTTAGAAAATGTGGCTAGAACTTCTTTTTTAAAGAAACAATTATTTAACTGTAATTTGCGTACTAAGTAATTTGTTAGGTTACCAATATTTTTTGTCATATATAAGCAAAAGCATGCATATTCATCCGATCAGCGCAGGTGAAGTAATATCAAATTATAATTGCCAGCTATATATCATATTTAATATACAGTATTGACAAGCACATTACTGTTGTTTTCTTCCGAGGTAAAAGTTGTTATAGATATTCGATGTATCATCGCAACTATAACTGTTCATGTGTTTGGCATGACTTGATAAGATTTCTCTATAATAGTCGGGTTCTCGCTTGGCTTTGCCTTTATGATCACTTCCTTTCCATTTCACCTTCCTTTTGCAATATCCTTGCAGTCTAGTCATTCCATGGTTTCTTTTCCATTGCATAGTTGTTAGTAAAGAATTTGTCTTGGGTTTCTGTTGTTGCCCATCCTCTGTACGTGACCCAGCTAACGTAAATTTCTATCAACGAAGATTTCCATCACAGGAGGCAGACCAGCACACCGTAGATCCTCTTTATTCCTGATCTTTTTAGAAAGAATAACATTCATAATTCGTCGTATATCTCTCATCATCAATGCATGTAACTTGTCTACTCGAGCTTTATAAGCTGTGTAGGTTTCAGCTCCTTACAGCAGAGAAGAAAGCTCTATAGGTTGGCAAACCTTACATTTGACACGTACAAAGACACGCCTATTTTTCCATAGTCCTTGCCAAATCTGCCAAATAAAACCCTAGCTCTGCTCATTTTGTATGTGATTTCCCTAGCCTATGCGTTATTTTACTGTTTAGGTATTTGCATGTTTTGCACAGGGGTATCCCTTCATGTCCAATAGTGATATTTTTAGCTGGAATGTTCTTTGTACAAACACAATATGCATAGGAAGAAAACGGAAAACATCACTGACAGTTACAAAAGAGAGCGTTAGAGGCATTTCTGCTTTTTAAGCCATAGCAATGGCATATGCTCCCAACATGTCCAAACATCTCGGCTTCTATGCTGGAGCTGTTCACAATATTTTTCAGCGCAACGGTTATTGGGATGCATTATTATTTGCTGTGGATGTATTATTCGATGTTTTTCTATATTGTAGGCACCAGATCCTGAATGGATATGCAGCAGGTTGCAAGAACACGACGATGATGAGTCTCGAGTGAGAAATGATGCCTCTTACCCCGTAATTGAGCTTCTTCAAATAGCAACCCAATGGCCTTCAAACTTAGTCTACTGGCTTAGGCAGGAAAGATACATCAAATAACGTGATTATATGTACACCATATTTGGGAGAAAAGGCAGAATGATTTCCAACTGGAATCTTTTAAACAACAACAAACAACAACAGTAACAACAACAACAACAGAAAGAGCAACAGCAACGACAAGAACAAAAGTGTAGCTATTTGATTTGAAAAATAAAACCATTTGCTCTATAGTTTATGCAACACTCACTTTTGTTATTTTCGTTTTCCTGGAAGTATCATCGCAGAGGGAACTGTGGAGAGTTTAGCAGGAACATTGATGTATCTTATAAACAGGAGAATACAATAAAACAACGCATAATGAAATAACAATAGCAGAAACAATCAAATCAAACTTATATAAAAATTGGCGTCGACAAAACATTAACTTCTTTCAATGTTACATTTGACCTTCCGGTCTTCACTGCATCGATTATGTATGTAACCGCTACATCTAGTTTAAGTAATTCACTTACTCGGTGGTATTTTACGGTGCAATGCTCTTGAGGGACGAAGAATTGTTATTCTTAGCAACAAGCCTTGACCGAACAAACTCATGCGTATATTTCATCAAATTGAATATAACAAAATGCAGAAAAAAAGCAAACAGTAAATAAATTAATGGCGCCAACATATGTATCTCTCTTAAGACATTACGTATATATATATTTTTCCCTAAATTTTAAATGTTCTGTCTCAAATCTAGATATACGGAAAAAGGGGGAAGGAGAAATTAGTTTCAATATTATCAATATACGCTGAGAAAACTGTGAAGCTGTTTATTCCTTTATACACGGGAGAATAGTTTCAGCGATAATATACTTGTTCATGAGAGAAATCTTATAGAAAGTGTGTATTAGTCAACCAGAATAGAAGACGCTAGGCTTATAACACGTAATACTCAAAGGACTAACATTTCTTGTAAATTTCTAAATATGAACAACAATATGATTTAATTCATCGTTGTAAACAATAGTTCTACTTCAAAACCAGACGAGTAATTCGTTGATCTGCTGTGCATTGTTTAATTCTTTCTGGTATAAAAGTTTACTTGAGAAAGACTACCATTCTACTGGGTGAAAGACTTGTTCTCAACTGTTTAACGCCACATAAATTTTGGAATATTCTCTAAAGAATATATCTCCTGATTCATTAGAGTTTCTTTGTTTTATAATTGTATCTTTTTGTTACAGTCTCTGCACTTCGGTCATGCTGGAGCAGTGCCTTGGATGCTTCTACTCGAAAATCGATTCCCCTCCATCTCGTTAGCCGAACTTAGGGCAATGTAAACAAACAATGCCAGGTTACAAAGCGGTTGTGCAATAAATGCAGACACAAAGCACACACATACTCACACATACATATAACCGATGGGTTTCCATAAGGTTTCCGCCAACAAAATTCGTTCAGCAACAGGTTGGGTATGTCACGTTGGCTGCCCAATCTTTTCCAAGTCTGAATATGTACACAGACACGACAAAGTAAGCAGTTATATCCACTGGACAATATGCCAACATTACAAAACATCAAAACTGATAGTAGGTGGTATAAGCATGAGCCAAGCAAGGTTTACGACAATGATTAGCCCACAATCATCTGGGATATGCTACTTCAAACAAAAGAAGAAATAAGAGCTAATCGCCCAGACATAATAATCAAGGATTGGGGAAAAAGCACCTGCTTACTGATAGACATTGCAGTCCTTTCTGATCAAAATAAAGAGGTAGAGAAATTGTCGAAGTACAAAGCTATTAGAAATTGGTATTGAATATATAGGGCATGAAGATAAAAACAATAACAATAATAATTAGAGCATTGGGTATGATAAAAATATATATGAACAAAAATGTAGACGCTACAACTGGATCCCAAACTCTACACACTGTCCGAAAATAACCCTCCTAGGAACAGACCACATCCTACGCAAGACACTATCAAACCAATAATGCAACCTAAACAAAACCCACGAATAAAAGACAGACTCTATACAACATTTACCCAGTGAAATGAACTCCAACCAGCAATCCATACATTCAACACACAATACAAGCAAGAGTAACACGACAAATGACCGCACGACACCTGAATACAGTTCCGGGAAGAGTTTCCACTCTCCCAACAACAGAAAAGAACAGACAATGCTGCACACACTGCAGCAACACGTTAGTGCAGCAGGTGATGCAGTAGAAATTTGCCGCGATCTATAAAAAATTGAACAGTTATATAATAATGATAACAACACCAACAACAGCAACAACAGAAATCATAAGAAGAAAAGGAATGAGAAGAAGAAGGTTGAACTCAACTCGAAAAGTCACAACGAAGCCATTAACATCATGGCACTTTCAGTAGTCCATTACAGTTTTAACATCATTTACTGGATTCCTACGGAGCTCCAAAACCTGGAAAGGAAGACAAGAAATTTATTGACATCTAAGAACATGCACCACCCAAAAGTAGACGCTGACCGTCTGTATCTACCTAAAAATAGTGGGGGAAGTGGAATGATGCAGTTAGAACTGTGTTATGAGACCCCTACAATATCAGTGAACAGGTACTTATCTAATACAGAGGGCTGGGTGCTGCGACTTGTTTGCAAACATGAGAGCCACACAAAATCACATTTTATTGTCAAGGAAGCTTATACAGTCGCAAGTAAACTTGGTATTAACCCTGAATTAGATAAAGAATCTGAAACCACTGGTTCCCCACCACCAAAACGCATCAAGGAAACTGCAAAAAAGAACGGTCAGAAACTCCTGCATGGACAGTACATTCTTCAAATTCAAGATGCTGATGTGAATGAAGAAGCAACGCATCACTGACTGAGAAATTCAGGACTGAACACAGAGACTGAAGGCTTCATATTGGCGACACAAGTTCAAAGCTCGCTTATGAGAAACTACCAGGCTAATGTTCTTCAAAGCGGTACTGATCCTAAATTCAGAGCCTGCAAACACTTGAGGAAACAATAGACCATCTCGTTTTGGGATACCCTGTGCTGACACCAAATGAATACAAAAATTCTCCACGATAGTGAAGGGCATCTTTACGTTGGAAAATATATAAACACTACGAAATCGTCACTCCTATTAACTGGTATGAACATTATACTGTGCTAGTCATTGACGGTAAAAATGTTTGCATCTTCTGGGATTCTCCAGGAAACACTGACAGAACGATCCAAGATAATCAAACAGAAATAATTATTAAAGACAAGGAAAAATATACTTGTAGATTATAGATTTGTTTCCACTGATAAAAATATATCTGTAAAGGAATTTGACAAGCTTTGTTAATATAAGGACCTGGAAATTGAAATATATTAAAGTATATATATATTGAAGTATATTAAAGAAAAAACTGTTCCTGTTATTGTAGGTGTCCTAGATGTGATAAAAATGGGATATCAGAAATATCTAAACTACATCCCAGGAGAATCATGTCTCAGAGAAATTCAAAGATCGTGCTGGCAAGTATTGACCACATCCTCTGTCAATTTACATATCTGTGTTGTCTTACATGGAGGTATTTCGCTACTGCCGCTGCCACTTCCCCTCCCCAAGCTTTCAGTTATACTGTAATATCCGTTATACTTCCCTGGTCCTAGTGCGTTAGGTGTGTCTTGGCAAGTGATTGCAACAAACATGCAGAGGAAAAGTAACAACAAAAACAACAACAGCAAAAATAATAGTAATAATAATAATAATAATAATAATAATAATAATAATAATAATAATAATAATAATAATAATCCATTCTTCAACGACCACAGGACCTCAAAACGATATAATGAATGGTACGGACAATAGCATTTACAATTCTATAGGATAAAATGTTATATATGCCAAAAACGAGTAGAGGTGAAATAGGTTTATGTAAAAAGCAGATTACAAATGTAATAATACTCGAAGTACAGACAGATTTATGAGAAAATTACAATAATGAAAACAAAAAGCAATGATTTAATTAGGGAAGCAAGGAGTTGAGACAAGTTTTTTTTTTATCAGAGTTTTCCCTTTTGAACATCACTTTGAACTATGTTTTACAGAATTCATATTGTGATCAGAACGCATTCAGACTAAGAGATTCATTCTACACGTTGGCGTAAATCTTTACGGCTGCAGCTAGATTTATCCGTATTTGACTTTAAGGAGACCTATGCTTCTATAAGCATATTATTCAGCCAGGTCTTATTATCCAATGTATTTTTATGCTCGCAGTTTTATTATTTAGAAGAAATCGATTTAGTTTTCCTCTTTGTCATCTGAAATATTACGTTTGTTTTCCAAAGATATCCAGGGAAATGGTGAAGATATTCTCCGTTTCGTTTTTGAATACCTAACGGGTTGCTGCTATTTCAGTCAAACAAATCGTTTGTTCGGAAAGAATTACCAAAAACAGCCCATCTAGTATTGTATACTAGTGAAAAGGCAATCGAGGAATATGGTTTGATGTATATTTTTATCCTTTCTTTGATCAAAAATT
>NC_043002.1:14013911-14026411 GCF_006345805.1 Octopus sinensis
ACAGAGATAAGTGAAAGAGAAAATGTGTTGTAAAGAGACACAAAGAAGGGAGTGATATTCTCTTACAAAAACCTATTACCGTAAAGTAGATAGGTTTTGCATCTTTTACTGTTACTGAAACTGAAACCTGCATTGATTAACCATACTATTTCTATGAAGTTCCAATCTATTGCCTAGATTAAAATATCGATTTTTGTGTCCCTTAGGTCACATAGTGTTCATCAATTGATTCTTGTTGCTTGTGCATAAAGGCATTATCGATTACTTTCGAATGGAAATCGTGTATATCAAATAAGAGACCGAACATGGTCAATATCTACTTATAAATAACATTCTGTGTTTCTCTCTGTAACGTAAAACACATTTCTCGCCATGGCACAAGCAAGCCTTTATGATCTTCATTGTGGTTTGGTGAGGACAATCGTGCAGAGATACTGATTTAGTGAGTTTCAATAATCTCTACTTTTCATCTGTGAGGAGAGGCGCTGACATAGTTCAGAACTGATTAACACATAGTCTATATTCCCTTTTATTATAGTCGTGTATATGTAATATAGTAGCGTGTAGCATAATGCAGTTGCACACAAAGATACGCATATGTATATATATATATATATATATATATATATATATATACAGGGTGATTCAAATGTTGCATACGTAAGAGAAAATATTTCTATAAGAAACAGATTTTTTTAACTGTTTCTGATAAAAAAAAAATTTCTTGTGTATAGACTTTTGAACCACCTGTGTGTATATATATATATTATATATATATATATATCTATATATATATATATTATATAGATATATATATATATATATTATATTTATTTATTATATATATATATATATGTACATATGCATATATATATATGTATATATGCATATATATATATAATATATATATATATATAATATTATATATATATATATATATATATATATATATATATTATATATATATTATATATATATATATATATATATATACATACACCAGGGTAAGCACATAGATGCGGAAAAGATGAAAATGTTGTACTCGAATGCCAGAAGTAGAGTGATACTATTCTAAACAAAACTGTCCGACGAAGTGGAACGTGAAACTTTGAGTAACAATTTTTGTGATATTTTTGCAGATTTTTAATAAAGTACATATATGTTATATAATGTATATGTGAATATATAATATATATATATATATATATATATATATATGTATATAATTATTATATATATATATATTATATATATTTATATTATATTATTATTATTATTATTATTATTATTATTATTATTATTATTATTATTATTATTATTATTATTATTATTATTCTTATTATTATTAATATTCCTGTGCGGCTTATATTCGCGGCCACCAGGATATCATTTTTAGAAATATTATCGTTCTCATATTTATATTTATATAATATAGATAACGTATACATATATAATGTACGTACACGCGCGTGTGCTGGCACACACACACAACATATATATATATATATATATATATATATATATATATATATAGATATATATTATATATATATATCTGCGTGTGTTGTAGGTAGGTAGATAGATAGATACACAGATAAGAGGGTGACTTACGGTCGATAGCCAAGCGGAACAATTCCATGTTGTTGACATTAAGTAGCGAGGACATTTCCTCCTCCGTATTCTAGAGAGGCCACTCGCTAGAGAGGCATTAAGCCAACAGATTTTTGGATCTGATGACATGTTGTAAAACTAACCACTTTATGTACGATTCACCCAGGGTAACCCCATAAATTGGCATTTTAAAACTTTATTTTTATTTATATTATATATTGCTCTATAACGTAGAAGGTGCTTCTGTTTCGAATTTATGTCTTACCGACGATATATACAGTATTTCACAGAAGTATGTACACCCCTTAAAAATTCGAGTATAGTTGTCATTGCTCTGATAATATAGAATAAAATCAAACGCAATTTATACTGAATAAAATATATCATAAATGCAAACAGTGTACAAATTTGGAATACAAACATTAAACATTTTCAAAGATATCAAGGAAATATTAATTTTTAAACGTTACAAAAATATGTACACCCGAAATAAAATTTGCTATATTTCATATTTTATCCACATTCTTCTACTAAATGCAGATTTTGCTGATAATTTTAATTCTAATAAATTATTTCTGTTGGCATGTTTGCACCAATCATTGTTATTGCATCTGCAGGAATTCTGATTTGTGTACCGTGGTACCGCGGTGAGAAGCTTCATTGTGATTAAAATGGCACCAAAAGGAAAAGAATTGTCTGAAAATTTGAAAAAAAAAAATTTTAATTTGCACAAGAATGGTTTAGGATTCAAGTTAATTAGCAAACGAATACATATTAGCATAAACACAATTGCCAAAGTAATTAAGAAATACAAAGCTAGTGGACTTCTAAGAAATAAATATCGTCCAGGTCGTTCTTCTATTTAAACTGCGCGTGATATGCGTCACATCCAACGTTGCGTGATGGACGACAGGCGTCGCTCCGCTTCAACTTTGACCCAAGAAGTGTCTTCTGTTAGTGGAAAGAATGTATCCACTCAAACAGTTAGCTGATGTTTGAACCAGTGTGGTCTTCATGGACGCATTCCTCGTAGGAAGCATCTTCTCACTACCAGGCATAAATCAAGTCGTCTTTTTTTTTTTTGCCAAAACCTGAGTAAGGGGAAGGAGTTTGGGGATAAAATACTTTTTTTCTGACGAAACTAAAATCAACTTGTTTGGGTCAGAACGGTATTAAATGAGTATGGTGACCGCCACGTGAAGAAAATACCGAAAAGCGCACTGTTCGTACCGTGAAACAATGCGGCGGAATTGTTACGCTTTGGGGATGCATGAGTGCAGTAGGTGTGGGAGAATTCACATTTATTGAGAGAACAATGGATTCAAGGCTTTATTGTGACATGTCAGAGAAAACGATGTTGAACAGCATCAAGGAACTGAAAAGACATTCTATGTTTCAACATGAAAATTACCCTAAACAAAACTCAAAGACGATGACTTTTTATCAGATAGAATGTTGAAGGCATTTCCTTGGCCTACTATGTCACCTGATTTAAACCCACTTGAATATATTTGGGGTGTTTTGAGAAGCAAGGTTGAGGAGGAAAAACCCCGCAACGTAACAGAGGTGAAATACATCATTCAGGATAACTCGGCGTCGTTTTCATCGGTTATATGCGGCAATTTAGTCGACTCTATCCCCAGAAGGCTTAAATCATACATTGAAAGCAAAGGCAGCCACACCATATATTGGGTATAGGGAATAATCTTTTTAGGGTGTACATATTTTTGTATCGTTTGAAAATTAGTATTCTGTTCATATCATTGAAAATGTTTATTGTTTTGTGTTCCAATTTGTATAATGTTTGCATGTCTTATATATTTTATTCAGTATAAATTTCGTTTTACTTTCTTCGATATTATTAGAGTAATGGCAATTTTACTGGAATTTTTAAGGGGTGTAACTACTTCTGTGAGATATTACACACACACACACACACACACACTCACACACACACACATATATATATATATGTATCTGAGTGTAAGCATAAAACAGGGAGTAGTACCCAACATAATTGTCTAGAGTTGCATGTTTTTAATAACAGTTTCACTCTGACTCCTAATATCTGAAGATTTGGACGTGTTCCACGTCCACGAATCCCTACATAATGCGGGGTTAAGTCAAACCATTATTGTATTTATGCAATGTATACACTATTTGTAGTGTATATTCGATATGTTCCTCAATTTTCATATTTTAATTAAATATAAATTATGTCAATTTAAATCCCAACAGGATTTCTGACCCATTATTTAATAACAATTTTATATATCTGCCTTCAGATATGCTTTCAGTTCGGTCTAATACAGGACCCCAAAAAACAATAGAAGAATCTCTCACATATCAGGCATACTGAATAACGACCATCTGTTGTGCAATCGAATACATATAAGAGTTTGCTCTTCCAAGGCAAACATTCTACATTCGTACCTAGACACTTATTCAAATTCCCATTCGGGAATGTATCATGATCTCTCAGGGAATGTATTATGATCTGTTAGCATAAAGAAACTTGCCTCGAAGTATTTCATTCTGTAAGTAAATATTGAGGATATCGTTACAGCTAGATGAAATTGCATCGATCCTATTATTCTCATTCTTTTGTGTTTGCTTTTACTGGCATCAAAGAGACACATTGGCAAATCATTGCAATATAAGCGAATAAGAGAGAATTTCTGTTTGGAGACCGCAAGCTTAAATATACTGCTAACGCGCTCACTAATGACACGCCTAACAAAAATGCATCGTAAATTGCATCTGCCGGTTCACATACTTCACACGATGCCTGGTTTGAAAAGTATTTTACTTACATACATCGGAAGCATGTTCAATATATTTGTATTTGAATAACCTTAGAGAAAACACATCATAGAATGGTTGAAGAGAAGTCACTCTGCACTTGTGTGTAAAAAGTACATGATTAAAATGCGAATATCAGAATTACTTAAGGAAGCACCAACCTATATTTAAGATGACTTAAACGTCTGAAGAACTATCGCAGAATTATAGTGCAGTAGTGTAACATCTAATTGAACAAAACGTAGAAGTGTATAAGTAATATCCTACTCTTGAATAAATAATTGCCAATGTAATTTTGTCTTCTAGTATTTTCCAGCATTGGTAATTACTTAGCCCTAAGTAGAACAGCCTGTAACGCTAACGCTAATAGACTAATGTTCTCTCTTAGGGGGATAAAATACAATACTTAAAATAGCAGAAACAATTTATCTAATTAAAAGAATCTAATTGGAGGAATAATAACAGCTACCGATATGTAGTAGAATCGGTAAGGCGGTAATGGTGTTAAGTGACGGAAATATTGGTTTTCAATTCGCCAAAGCGCAATTTGTATAGTTTATCTCAAGGTAGCGTTTATATAATTTAATATCATATATTTAACATGTTGCTGAGAATTTCCGTGGTCTTGAAATGTTTGAATATAACACCAATGGCAGTTTGGACAAGGTAATTAAATATATTGGAATATACAATTTGATATCGAAATTCACAAGAGGAGACAAAGCACCAAGAAGGCACTGACCTTTGCTAGGCATAGACACCAATGTGTTGCTAAAAACGTGGCTTTACAGTCATAATCTTTCGGGTGGTTCTGCAAACTTGTTCCAACGGGTTACAGTCGTAAACACTTTTCCAACGGGCCACTACACGGTATCTTAAGTAAAGGTCTTTTAATATAGCTCCTAACCGACTACCCATCCAATGCCTACTAAGTTAATTTGATAAACAAAAGTAAATTGATAGCCTGTCGTATGCGTGTGTATATAAGTATATAAGAAATACATACACACACACAGAGGCCCATACACATACACACCCACACGCTAATCAGTAGTGATTCGTCAATATTGGAACTTGATGCGTGGCGTTCGATCATATAATAATATAACTAAAATATAAATATATGAATATATACATACATATATGTACATAGCTACATATATATGTATATTAATATATATATATATATATATATATATATATATTATATACGTGTATATACATGCATATATGGGTACAGAGCATCAAAGAAACGTAGACAAAATGAGAAACGAGAACATAAAACACAAAAATATAGAAAACGGACTTTTTGGGGAGCAACGAAAGAAACAGAGACACGAGACAGGCAACATAAAGAAATTCCCCTTTATCAGCTGTCCCCTGTTTTATCTACTCCGCGATTTCGTTAAATCAGTGCTTCCCGCAAAGCGAATTCAAACATTTTGGAATTTTTTGCGGAGGGTGAAAATGGTAACAAAAACAGTAAAAACAAACTGTGAGGGCTATTTGATTTGTTCTCGCTGCATAGAAGCTATCTTCTTCCTGTAGCTTCGTGGAATGCCTCAAGTTCTGTAATTAATTTGACACTGGTTGGTCACCATTGCTGAGTGCAATAGACAAACTGGCTTAAGACATGTGTCCTCCAGAGGAGAAACATGGTTGCCCTGTCTCTTTTTCTAAAAGTCGTAAGAATCTATGCGGTCAGCCACCTGCATTTCATTGCCAATTTACCAACATGCACATGGAAGGATGCATCATTACTCACGGTCTCGCACTGACTGTGCCTATGGGATTGCAATCACCCCAGGTCCAGTGTATTTAATTGCTTTTGCTTTTAGATTTGCATGGTGATAGCACAAAGCTTGAAACCTTTCAGTATTAAACTGCAGGTTATTCTTTTCCACCGACTTGTATATTTCATCCTGCTCATATTGCAGGTACATAGTGTCTTCAGGTTTCTGTATTACTTGTGAGACTTTTGTATCATCTGCATAACTTGTGTTCCTGGCTCTCTGTGCGGCTGGGGCATGTCTGAGAGGGCCATTATAAACAGTAGTCGTCCAAAACAGTGCTTTGCAGAACACCGCTCATTATTTGGCTACTACCACCAGACTTCTATCCTTCAGAAAGTCATAAAGCCATTCTCCCGATTTTCCGACTATGCCGAGATCACGCACTTTGTGACATATCATTCCATGATTGACTTATCAAAGGCCTTTGCAAAATCGAGATATAACACTTCCACATTTCAGTGGTTGAGCAGCTTGTTTCAGTACTCATTCATAGTGTTGTAAGAGCTGAGTCAGGCAGCTTCTTCCTGGTCAGAAACTATGTTGGGTGTCAGTCAGCAAGTCATTTTCTTCAGGGAGGTGATTAGTTTTCTTCTGACTATTCATTCCATGACCTTGCTGATGTGTGAGGTCAGAGAGATAGGTCTGTAGTGTTTGAGCTATGCATACTATGCGTCACCAACTGCGTAAACAGGAAATACGTAAAACAAGTGTTAAATATGCAAATACCAAGAGAAAAAACTGGAAAACAGAACAAGTAAGCACAGAGAACGACTCTTCATCAGTTGTCGGCTGACTATTTACTCCACATTTCTAAATGTGGAGTAGATAGACATATATAATACGTCTATAAATATATGATAGATAGCTAACCACTACACATTCTTTATTTTCTCACCTTGTTTCTTTCTGTGTTTCCTTCTGTGGAAGAGCGAGCATAGGCTCGAAACAGTCTACACCACCTTTCTTCGTCTTTTGGTTTTTTTTGTGAATTCCCCGTATATATATATATATTATATATATATATATATATATATATATATATATATATATATATGTATTTAAAAAACTATTGAAAAGGTTGCAAGACGCAACGAAAGTTTAGGAAAATAAAAATAAGAAAAAAGTGGAAATTTTACCGGTGAGTGTGTTATATTATAAGTCACAAAAAGAAAATGACTCTCCCCAGACACAACAGAATATGCTTCAACACACGAACTCATATAAAGAATCTTGCAAACCAAATCCTAAAACGAAATATATATATATATATATATATATATATAATTTCTATTTATATATATGCGTTTATGTACATAGCACACACACATACAAACATATACATATATTTATTTATTATTTATTTATTATATTTATTTATTATATAAAAAAAAAACCACAGCAACGCGAGGACGTGGAACAAATAAAGTATTATTGGACGCTCAGAAAAGAAGGGAAGTAGGAGGGTTTAACGTTTCGAGCGGAGCTCTTCGTCGGAAACATAGGAGAAAGATCCCGAGAAGGGAAGACAGAGGAAAAAAAATCGCCAGTGGTACTCACGAGGTCTATATATATATATATATATTATATGTGTGTGTACGTACATATAATATAGTATAGGTACAAAATCTTAAATTTGAGAGCAGACGAAAAGTCGACTCCAGTAAACAACTGGCATTATCAACAACGAAACAATGAAAGTCAAAGTTGATCTCGGAGGTACATGAACATAGAACATAAGATCGGACTAAATACATCTTCGCATTTTCTCCGGTGCGTTAACGATTCCTCCAGCGCTCGCCTAGGATGAAAACGTGCGCACGTACAGACTACACACACATACATACATACATACACACACTCACACAAACGCACATTGGAATGCGTATAATGTATAGTCACATGCATGTACACACACACACACACACATATATATATAGACATACATACGCATAAAGACACAGACACATACACCTCCCCCATATATATATATGCGTGTATGTGTCTATGGGTTTGAGTTATGCGTTCATGTGTGCGTATTCGCAGAAACAGTAGTGTACTCATGTACGCTTCTATATACATATGTAAGCGTGCAAGTGCTTGTATAACGTACGTTTGATGGCAGCAGTGTATTGTATGGCGAAGCAACGAATCATCTTTTCACAGATCGAAGTGGCGCCTACATGACACAAAGAATCCTGACGCAATCGATGTTGTCTGACTGCAATTTACGAAAGGCAAAAATAAGCTTAAAACGTCCGTTTGTAATGTAATCATCGGCGCCTCGATTCGAATGAGAAATGATAATGGACTTCGGCATGTTTAAAACTTGTATTTCTCTCTGAACTGAAATAGAGGATTTTATGTGTGTGAGAGTGCGAGGGGTGTGCGTGTGTGTTTGTGAGTGTGTGTGTGTGTGTGTGTGTGTGTGTGTATGTATGTTTGTGGATGTATGTGTGCGCGCATGCGGCGGGGTATTGTTTGAGGATTTCTTGATAGAGAATCGATTGAGTGCAATGGGGCAAGAGGGCGTCGATGAAAAGCAAAATACAACTGAGACCATAAAACTTTTAAGAATATATATATGTGTATATATATATATATATATATATGTATGCGTGTGTGTATATATATACATTCATACACACACATATATATATACATATATATATATATTTATATATGTGTGTACGTGTGTGTGCACGCGCGCTTGATGAGTGTGTGTGTATGTGTATATATACTTGAATACACACGTACTTTAGTCTATTACTTCTTCCAGCCCGTTCACATAGGCATGTTTAAACACCATAACATAATATACATACATACATGCATAAATACATGTATACATATATACATACATACACACATAGATACACAGAAACATGCATGTATATAAACAATGTATGCGTGTCCTTGAAAATATATATATATATATATATGTGTGTGTGTGTTTATATATACACATATGTATACATATATTCAACACATGTTCATACACTGATGTTCACACCAGACACGCGAACACGAGCGCGCACGCATGTACACATACACAAATGCAAACACATGTATGTAAGATGCTACAATTGTTTCTGCTCATGTTACTTTGCTGAGATGATATCTTTAACATATTATGTAACGACTACACTCCATCAAAGTGGAGCGAGGTTTGTAAAGCATACTATTAGGTTTGTGACTAAATGCTATTTATCCATATACTAATATGTGCGTGTGCGTGTGTGCGTGTCTGTACATGAATATGGGTGAATATGTGAAAAAATGAAGTGAAGAAGATTGCACTCGAATATGATTGGTATATATATACATATACACACATACACACACACACACACACACACACACACACACACATATATATATATATATAATATATATATATTATATATATATATATATATAATAGTAGTAACAGAAAAGAGGAACTTCGATTATCCCCACGTGGTGAGTTGTAATGTATATAAGAAATTAAAAAAGGAAAATACGCACACTTACATAGATTTAATATAATTTTTAATATATCGACCGGTTTCGCTATCGCTATTCATGATAATATGTTTTAATTATTTGAATATATATTTTTTCTTAAGAAGAAATTTGGTCCATGTTGTGTGTGATGAAATTCACGAGTCAATGACATCACAAGTAGATAAATAAAGGGAGGTAATTGGTTGTCATTATTATTGTTATTGTTGTGGGTAAGGTAGATAACTGTTCAGCTTTCGGTAATGGGTGGGGATTATATATGTGTTCAAAAACCTTGTTTAGTAGAGGATTTATGTACAGTGATGTAATCGTGAATTGAAATATGTAAAAAGATAAAAGTTGGTTATGACTGCATATTGAGACGTGTTTTGTATTTTTCGATGAAAAAGGTTTCTTTATTTAAACGTTCCAATTGAGTGATTGCGTCTTTGCACTGGTAGAAAGGGAAGACTGTGAAATTTGGTTTGATGTTACCTGCACATTTTTCTATGTGTTCACTGAGGGGAATTTGTCTGTATTACAGGAAACGGATTTGCACTTATGTAGAATTGTTCTCTTTCTCAAGGTCATACTCGTTTGTCCAATAACCGGTGTCCGCAAACCGAGCAGTTTATTACATAAATCAGGTTCTCAGAGGCACAGGTGAAACTAGTTTTAATAGCGATAGCGAAACCGGTCGATATATTAAAAATTATATTATAACTATGTAAGTGTGCGTATTTTCCTTTTTTAATTTCTTATACACACACACACACACACACACATATACATATATTAAAGTAATACTTTAGGGAATATAAAGGGATACCACCACACTGGAAATAGCAGCCAAAACCTGACTCAAAAACTACATTAAATGTTCATACAGTACCAGGAGAGAAGGCAAAGAGACAAAATGAATTAGCAAAAAAATTACTGGATAATTCCATATCCCGGATTTCCTGGCTCTGCTTAAGAAATGCTCTGCCTTCATAAGTGGAACTATATGGATATATTGAAGTTTTTGCCTCTCAAATTACCTAGTCCATTTGCTTATAGGCGTGGTTGTGTATGGTGTTCAGTATCACCGCGTGACACCTTGCGCAAGTGTTTCGGTCAAATTTTGTGTGCGAGTTCGTAAGATGGTAACTGGAAGAAGTCTGTCGCGTATATTCACATATATATACATGTACCTATGTATGTGCTTGTGTGCGTCTTTGAGTGTGTCTTTGTAATTCTACCTCCGCTTGTTGACTGATCTTGGTGCATTTAGCTGTTCAGTATAGATAGATATGACAGATAAAATAAATATCTGGCTCAAACTGATAAACATTGGGGTTTCAGTCGTTACACGGGTGGCCAACTTCAAATATGTTTGTTCCTTCTCGAGCCATGCCTGGCTCATAAGGGCCGGTTTCCCGGTCTCCTTGGCGTATAGGTTCTCCATCTGGACGGAACGCCGGTCCATCACAGGTGAGCTGCAAGATGCAGGAGGAAAGAATGAGAGAAAGTTGTGGCGAAAGAGTCAGCAGAAGTTTGCCATTACATTCTGCCGGAGCCACGTGGAGCTAAGGCGTTTCGCTCATAAACACACACATCGCTCGGTCTGAGATTCGAAACCGCGATCCCACGACCGCGAGTTCGCTGCTCTAACCACTAGGCCATGTGCCTTCACAACTTCAAATATTTCCTCCCTTGTTTGGCTTCCCTGAAATTAAGTCAATTTGCTGTTGTTTCTTCTTCTCCTTCTTCTTCTTCTTCTTCTTCTTCTTCTTCTTCTTCTTCTTCTTCTTCTTCTTCTTCTTCTTCTTCTTCTTCTTCTTCTTCTTCTTCTTCTTCTTCTTCTTCTTCTTCTTCTTCTTCCAATCAGGACTCACGCCATTTGCCGCATAGAAATATCTCGAATTCGAGCCTACTCTAAGCTACAAAGAATGCTTTTGGCAACTTGAAGATCCACCCACCACTGTCCATAGACTGGCGGTTGCACGGGCGCGAAAGCTACGTTGTTTTCCTCATTCCGTAAACGGTGGCTTTTAACGGGTGGAAAGCTGAACCATCTTGGGGTACAGAGGATTCGCAATCAAGACTAGGGTCTGAATGTTTACCACACCATAGTGGGTTACGCCATGGTGCCTCTGCTTTGTTGCAGAAGTAGGAAGAAAGAGTGGGAGAAATTTGTGGTGAAATAGTACAGCGGGGTTCAACATCACCACCTGCCGGAGCATCGTGGAGCTTAGGTGTTTTTGCTCAATAAACAATCACAATGTCCGGTCTGGGAATCGAAACTCCGTTCTTACGACCGCGAGTCCGCTGCCCTAACCATTGGACCATTGCGCCTCCTCTGCTGTTGCTGCTGCTGTTGAGCAAACGGTCTTCGTCCCAGAGCTCGCAAGGTGTGAGAAGTCCGAAACGTGGTCCTTTGCTATTCGTAACACCCGCAGAAGAGAAAGCAGTTCAACCCCGACACCGAGAGCATCGAAGGATGGATGAATGAGCATCCAGGCTTAGCGGTTACGTAGGAAGTCGGGGACAAGAAACAGGAAGAATGAGTGAGAGAAAGTTGGAGCGAAAGAGTACAATAGGAGTCGCCACCACCCCCTGCCGGAGCCTCGTGGAGCTTTAGGTGTTTTCGCTCAATATACACACACAACGCCCGGTCTGGGAATTGAAACCGCGATCCTCCGACCGCGAGTCCGCTGCCCTAACCATTGGGCCTAACCACATTTATGCAGTTGCTACAGCTGATGGCGACAAAGATGATGTTTTATATAGTATGTCGTTGTTGTGGTTGTTGTTGCAGATTAGACTCATTTC
>NC_043002.1:14031411-14083911 GCF_006345805.1 Octopus sinensis
TGAACCCGGAACCATGTGGTTGGTAAACAAACTACTTACCACACAGCCACTCCTAGTGGGACTGAACCCGGAACCATGTGGCTGGTAAACAAACTACTTACCACACAGCCACTCCTGCTTTAATAATAATAATAATAATAATAATAATAATAATAATAATGATGATGATGATGATGATGATGATGATGATAATAATAATAATAATAATAATAATAATAATAATAATGATAATAATAATAATAATCATAATAATAATAATAATAATAATAATAATAATAATAATAGACAAAGAAAAATCCCAGCAATGGTTGAGAAGCTCAGGACTCAAAGCAGAAACAGAGGGATTTTTAATTGCAGCACAAGACTTAAGCCTCCCCACCAGAAATTACCAAAAACATGTAATGAAAAGAAATATTACAAGTAACTGCAGAATATGTGGAGATGGACAAGAAACAATAAATCATATTATCTCTAGCTGCCCAGTCCTGGCTAAGAAGGAATATATTCACAGACATGACAGAGTTGGAACCTACATACATTGGAAGCTATGCCAACATTATGGAATAACAACAGAAAAAAGATGGTATAGGCACACACCAGAAAAGGTCACAGAAAACGAGAAAGCAACCATACTCTGGGATATGCCGATACACACAGATAGAGAAATTAAGGCCAACAGACCAGATATAGTTGTCAGAGACCATGAAGAAAAAAAATGCTTTCTAATTGATGTATCAATACCGGCAGATGACAACGTGTCTCTAAAAGAAATGGAGAAACTCTCAAAATACAAAGACCTGGAAATAGAAGTAACTAGAATGTGGAATCTGAAAACAGAAACAATTCCTATCATAGTAGGTGCATTAGGCATGATAAAAAAATATTCAGACAAATACATAACAAAAATACCAGGACTTACAAACACATATAACATACAGAAAATTGCACTAATAGGCACTGCACACATCCTACGCAGAACACTTTCCATACAATAACCATCAGAGCATCACAACAACTCACAGCACATACCTAAGGCACACAGAGCTGCGCTCGGTAGTGAAGTGAAAGCACACTATAAACATAAAACTACTGAATGATAATAATAATAATAATAATAATAATAATAATAATAATAATAATAATAATAATAATAATAATAATAATAATAATAAAATAATAATAACAATGATATCGGAATGGATTTTGGCCTTGATAAGTGTGCTAAAGCAACTTTTGTAAGAGGCAAGCTCAGGCTAACAGCTTCTGTTAAATTAGATATTGACACTACCATCAAGGAACTTGACCCACAAGAAAGTTACAAATACCTAGGAATCAACGAAGGAGATGGTATACATCATGCTACTATGAAGGAAAAAAATAAGAAAGGAATACTATAGGAGTATAAGGCTTGTACTGAAGACTGAACTCAACTCCAAAAATTGCATTGAGGCCATTAACACCCTGGCACTTCCAGTAGACCAGTACAGTTTTAACATTAACTGGAACCTTACGGAACTCCAACGCTTGGACAGGAAGACAAGAAAATTACTGACATCCAAGAACATGCACCACCCTAAGGCAGATGTAGACCGCCTGTACCTACCTAGAAGCAGCGGTGGGGAGAGGAATGATGCAATTAGAGCTGTGCTATAAGACCTCCAATGTAGGAATGAACAGGTACCTATCTAGTACAAAGGACTGGATGCTGCGACTTGTGTGCGAACACGAAAGCAGCAAAAAGCTGCATTCTATTGTCAATGAAGCTTATAAATTTGAAAGGGAACTAGACATTAACCTTGAATCAGATGAAGAGCCGGAAACCACTGCTACCACGCAAGCAAAACGAATCAAGCAGACTGCAAAAAAGAACGGGCAGAATCAAATTGAGAGGCGGTGGAGCCAGAAGCCCCTGCATGGACAATATATTCTCCGAAGCCAAAATGCTGATGTAGACCAAACAACAACCCATCAGTGGCTGAAGAGTTCAGGATTGAAAGCAAAGACTGAAGGCTTCATACTGGCAGCACAAGATCAAAGCTTGTTTACCAGAAATTATCAGGCTAACGTTCTCCGAAACGATACTGACCCTAAATGCAGATTCTGCGACACATTTGACGAAACGATAGACCATCTCGTTTCAGGATGTCCTGTGCTGACACCAAACGAATACAAAAGTCGCCACGATAGGGTAGGACAGTATATACATTGGAAGATATGTAAACACTACAAATTCGGCACTCCTGCTAACTGATATGAACACCATCCTCAGCCAGTTGTTGAAGGTAAAAATGTCACCATCCTCTGGGATTTTCCAGTCAACACTGACAGAACGATCAAGGCTAATCGACCAGACATAATTGATAAAGACAGGGAAGAAAATACCTGCAGACTAATAGAGGTAAGCGTCCCCACTAATAAAAATATATCTGTAAAGGAATTTGACAAACTTAGTAAATATAAGGACCTGGAAATCGAAATACAAAAGATGTGGAATCTTAAAACAAAAACTGTTCCTGTTATTGTAGGTGCCCTAGGTATCATAAAAATGGGATGTCAGAAACACCTAGACAATATCCCTGGAGAACCATGTCGCAAGGAAATCCAAAAGATTGTGCTGACAAGTATTGCCCACAGCCTTAGAAAAACCCTATCAATGTAAATGTTTGTGTTGCATTACATGAAGATATTTCTCTACTTCCCCTCCCCAAGCTTTCAGCTATATTTCAACAACTCTTAACCTTCACTTGCCCTAGGGCGCTGGGTGTGCCCCGGCAAGTGATTGCATCAAACATGCAGATTAAAAGTAAATGACAATAATAATAATAATAATAATAAAGATAATATTTTCCATATAGGCACGAAACCTATAAAGTGAGAGTGGTCATTCTGTTCAGCACTCTGTCTCTGTTAATCATTATCCACTCACAAGCAACAGTAAGAATTTCAAGGAATTAATGAAGTAAGGAATTTGTGAAAATATTGTAAGTATTTTTCTAGCTTGAAAGCATAAATGAACTCATCCTCATCTAATATTTAAATATTACTTCAAATACATTTAAATATCATTTGAGAGTAATATTTGAAGTTATTGTGATTCCTGTCACATATCGAGAATAAACAGTAAACATTAAATTGAAATTAACTTTCATAGTTTTAACGAACAGACAGCACATTATCAAAGGCCAAGTATTTTCACATATGAATTAATTGTAAAGGTCGTATTTGTAACATATATACCAATTACCAAAGAGAATGGTCACAAATAAACGGCTGCTATTAATTGTATCTATAAAGTTTTCAAATTTGTTTATACACGGATCAGTGTGATTACACGGTTTGAAAGAAATTATCTGCAGCCCCAGAAAGCGTTCAACAAACGAAACACAAAGGCGTCAAACTTGTCAATGGAAAACCTAACTACACATATAAACTTAGAGTAAAGTCAAATCTAAGTTTTATGCTTTACACGTCTTCCGCTTCTTGGTTTGTAGCAAGGCTAAGACGCTGCATTGAAGGGTTTATACAACTAAATTGGCCCCTGGAATTTCTTATTTTAATGTCTGCTATTTATCGTCTCTTTCTCTTTTGCCGAAGTCCTACGTTACGGGGACATAAACAAACACCGTTTTACTTCTGGGAATTCCCTTCTGATCTAACGAATTGTTCCAACTAAACTGTAGTTTTTTTTCTGGAGCTGTAACAGATATGCAATTACTCAATTATAAACGAAAGCGGAAGCCGATAAAATAAGTACCAGTTGAGCACTCGTGTCGATGTTATCATTCTGCCCTTCCTCTTTAAATTGCTGGCCTTGTGATAAAATTTGAAACCGATATTTAGAAGAAAAGTAAAGCTGTGAGCTGGCTAAACTTTAGCACGCTGGGTAAAATGCTTAGCCGTATTTCGTCTGCCGTTACGTTCTGAGTTCAAATTCCGCCGAGGTCGACTTTGCCTTTCATCGTTTCGGGGTCGATTAAATAAGTACCAGTTACGCACTGGGGTCGATATATTCGACTTAATCCGTTTGTCTGTCCTTGTTTGTGCTCTCTGTGTTTAGCCCCTTGTGGGTAGTAAAGAAATAAAAATAGGTATTTCGTCTGTCTTTACGTTCTGAGTTCAAATTCCGCCGAGGTCGACTTTGCCTTTCATTCTTTCGGGGTCGATAAATGAAATAGCAGTTACACACTGGGGTCGATGTAATCGACTTAATCCGTTTGTCTGTCCTTGTTTGTCCTCTCTGTGTTTAGCCCCTTGTGGGTAGTAAAGAAATTAGTATTTCGTTGTCTTCATGTTCTGAGTTCAAATTCCGTCCAGTTCGACTTTGCTTTGCAAGTTTTCATGGTCGATAAAATAAGTACCAGTTGATCACCGGGGTCGATGTAATTGTCTTAATTCCCCCTAAAGGATTGCTTGCTCTATACCAAAATTTGAAACCAACATCTAAAATGAAAGTCACACTCCCAAAAACTGTGGATTAATAATATGCATTATCGTCTCGTGAGAGACGATAATTTCATATTTCTGTTTATCGTAGCATACATTTGGCCAGAATTATATGTAATACAAATAATAATTGTGAAAAAAAATCCATGAATTCTTTTCCTCAAGGATTTTAGAAAACATAATTATATATTTTGAGGGAAAAGTAACAAGATACATGTAATATGTTTTATATCAAACATTTCTGTTGCTTTTATTCATATTTCACTATTAAAACTTCGTGTTTACTGCAAGAATGTTGTTTTGGGTTATTACCTGTTAATTACAAAAAGCTGATTAGTTATATCTCTAGGCTGAGAAGAAGGAAATTACCTTCTCTTTTATGAATCGGCTCATTACCTTTTTTCCTCTGGTTCTTCCTCCTATTAGTTAGCAGTATCCTCGTCTTCGTCATCATCATCATCATCACCACCATCATTATCATCGCCTTCTTCTTCTTCTTCTTCTTCTTCTTTTTCTTCTTCTTCTTCTTCTTCTTCTTCATCTTCCTCTTCTTCTTCTCTTCTTCTTCTTCGTCTTCTTCTTCTACTTCTTCTTCTTCTGCCCTTCTGCTCTTCCTCGTCCGCCTCCGCCTCCTCCTCCTCCTCCTCCTCCTTCTGCAACAGGTTTTTCCCCTTCATTATCTGGCTGAATGTTTAGCGCGTCAGACAATATGCTTACCAGCAATTTTTCCGATTCATTACGTTCTGAGTTCAGATTCTACCGAGGTTGAATTTCCCTTCTATCCTTTTGTGGCCGATCAAATATATACGAGTAGAATACTTCGGTCGATGTAATCAACTTATCTTTGATTCCGAAATTGCCGGCCTTGTGTCAAAATCTTAATTATTATTATTATTATTATTATTATTATTATTATTATTATTATTATTATTATTATTATTGCCTTTGCACAGTTTCTAACGCTAGAGATGTACTACAGTGTCAGCTGTTCACTATCAGTGAACTAATGTAATATCTCTTAATTTTCGAGCACCTTCCGGAATATTCGAGCGGTTCCAAGCAGTGATGTTTTCTGAAAGTACTCAACTCTTATTACAGCCCTATTTGTTCCATGTACTTCTCAAGATTTTTACTCATTGTTCCTAGGGTTACGAAAATTATTGTTATTTCTTCTATTTTTTTCATCGCCCATAACTGCTTAACCTCCCAAACTAACCTATCATATCGATTGACTTTTCTTTCTTCTTTATCGCATACCTTGTTGTCAGCTGGGTATGCTATATCTATGATCCAGCATAGTTTGCTCTCTTTCTCAATTAAGACTATGTCTGACTTCCTATACTCTATCTCATGATCGCACTGAATCAAAAAGTCCCACAAGATCTTTACATTATCATTTTCGATTATGCCTTCGGGTTTGTGGTCGTACCACTGTCAAGTCCATACTTGTTGTAAAGTGTCCAATGGACAAGCCTTTCTATATTGTCGTGGCGTCTCTTATATTCCTTCTGGGTGTTGTTGTTGTTATTATTATTATTGTTGTTATTATTATTATTATGTTTCTCTTGGATGCAAATACTTAGAATAGAATTTAGGAATCTTATAACAGTGGAGCGTTTGTGACACCGAAGTTTTAACCTCAGGTCAATATATCAGGACGCAGTAAGAAATAACAAGACCATTGATCCAAAATGCGATATCACGGTGTCCTCCTGGACATCTATGCCGTTTACACTCATTTAGGTCGATCCTGAACGAAAGGCATGGCCGCAGGTCCGAAATCCATGTAATTTGACTTGTGCTGTAAAGGTCTTTGAAATATTGAGACTAGAGGTCAATTCTGCTGCAAAACGTAGAAAATAGATTCTTCCAGACTCCTGGAGGCACTCGTTGGAGTATATCATTCCGTAACGTTAGTGGCAGGACACAAACCTGTGTGAGAATTAAGGCGGCGCGCTGGTAGAAAAGTTAGCACGCCGGGCGAAATGTGTTGCCGTATTTCGTCTGCCGTTACGTTCTGAGTTCAAATTCCGCCGAGGTCGACTTTGCCTTTCATCCTTTCGAGGACGATAAATTAAATACCAGTTACGCACTGGGGTCGATGTAATCGACTTAATCCATTTGTCTGTCCTTGTTTTTCCTCTCTGTGTTTAGCCCCTGGTGGGTAGTAAAGAAATAGGTATTTCGTCTGCGGTTACGTTCTGAGTTCAAATTCCGCCGAGGTCGACTGTGCCTTTCATCCTTTCGAGGTCGATAAATTAAGTACCAGTTACGCACTGGGGTCGATATAATCGACCTTATCCGTTTGTTTGTCCTTGTTTGTCCTCTCTGTGTTTAGCCCCTGGTGGGTAGTAAAGAAATAGGTATTTCGTCTGCGGTTACGTTCTGAGATCAAATTCCGCCGAGGTCGACTTTGCCTTTCATCCTTTCGAGGACGATAAATTAAGTACCAGTTACGCACTGGGGCCGATGTAATCGACTTAATCCGTTTGTCTGTCCTTGTTTGTCCTCTCTATGTTTAGCCCCTTGTGAGCAGTAAAGAAATAACAAACCTGTGTGAGAATAGCCATTATGTGCTGGGGTACATTAACCTTTAAACATTCATCTGTATTTCAAACGTTTGACTGGTTCTGCCGCCATTTCGATAATGTGCTAATGTGAACTTGAAGAAATCCCGGTGGTCATTCGAGTTCTAATCCTGGAAATAGATAGGAGTACTAGAAACAGGATGTAGTTGGATAGTTTAATATTGAATTCGTATAATCTTCAGCATCTTAGAAAATAGTGATAGTCGTTAACTCTGAAGCCTTCCATATGGACCTAGAAAACGTCTGATTCAGGTGACGAGGCAGACGAAATTGGCTCCATATATTTGCTGCAATTCAAATACACTTTTGTGCAGCCATGAAGTGTAATTCACTCAGCGGCCGCCAGGTGTTGTTCTAGGAGCACTACGCAAACAAGCATTAACCTTTAACATCCCCAATCTCTTCAAATCGCTAATTAGATCCTGATATTTCTCAATTTTAAAGAATTCCTTTGGTATCAACCCCATAATTATTTGGCCTCGCATTTTTCATTTTTTGGCCTCTATCACCATATCTAGTTTTCTTGTTTCTTTATGGGGAAATTTGCTAAAGCCATATAATTATCATTGTAAATCACAACTTTTGGCTCCTTCTCACCCTACTACATTCTCTACTTTGAATCGACACACTTGGCTGACATCCTAATGCAATATTTGAGCAAGCTTAGAGCATTCACTTAACAGATGGTCGATATCATATTTTTATGAAATTGTAGAATCGTTACCGGGACTGTCAAAATGATTCGCGACTTTTCGTCTGTCATTACGATCGGAGTTCAAATCACGCCAAGGTCAAATTTATTTTTCGTTCTTTCCTGAAATAGGTCCCAGTCAAACACTGAAGTAGATTTAATCGACTTACATCTCTTCCAAAATTGCTGGCCTTGTGAAATATTTCTAACTAATCACCATCGTTATTATTATTATTATTATTATTATTATTATTATTATTATTGTTATTATTACTATTATTATTATTATTACTATTCTTCTTCTTCTTCTTCTTCTTCTTCTTCTTCTTCTTCTTCTTCTTCTTCTTCTTCTTCTTCTTCTTCTTCTTCTTCTTCTTATTATTATTATTATTATTATTATTATTATTATTATTATTATTATTATTATTATTATATTCTTCTTCTTCTTCTTCTTCTTCTTCTTCTTATTATTATTATTATTATTAATATTATTAAACTATTGTCGTTGCACAGCTGCTAACTGGTACTACAGCTGGTACTACAGTGCCAGCTGTTCACTACCAGAGAAGTAAGTTAACACTCCTTATTTTTCAAGCACCATCGGGAGTATTCGTGCGGTTCCAAGCAGTGCTGTTTTCTGCAAGTGCTCTACCTTTATTGCAACCCCTATTTGTTCAATGTACTTCTCAAGATTATTACCCACTGTTTCCGGGGCTCCGACAATTATTGGTTCCTCTACCACCTTTATCAGAAGCCACAACTACTTAACCTCCCAATCTAACCTGTCATATCCATTGACTTTTCTTTCTTCCTTATCACACACCTTGTTGTCAGCTGGGCATGCTATATCTATGATCCAGCGTCTTTTAATTTCTTTGTCAATTAACACTATGTCTGACTCCCTATTGTCTATCTCATGGTCGCACTGAATCATAGAATACCATAGGGTATTTACACTATCATTTTCGATGATGCCTTAGGATTTATGTTCGTACCACATTTTTTGCGCTGTCAGGTCCTTACTTGTTGCAAAGTGTCCAATGGACAAGCCTTGCTATATTGTCGTGGCGTCTTTTATATTCCTTCTGGGCTAGAGGCTTACATTGATTGGTAATATACCCTACAGTTTCACCATCTTATCAAAAAATTCTGCATTTGGCACTTTCTGTTGTGTTGTCTATTCTGTATTTGAATTAATTTGTTCTTAATGCTTGCTCTTGGGCAGCACAGATTGGAGTTTCCGCTTCCGTCTATAAATCACTTTTAGGCTATATATCCTTTTCTATATCCACCTATTTTCAGTTTCATTCATTTTCACCTGCTTGTACATTGCTTTATCTTTGCAATCTTCCATTACCTTTAGTAGAACGGATTAATTATTATTACTATTATTATTATTATTATTATTATTATTATTATTATTATCATTATTATTACTATTATTATTATTATTATTACTATTATTATTATTACTATTATTATTATTATTATATTATTATTATTATTATTATTATTATTATTATTATTATTATTATATTATATTATTATTATTATTATTCTATGTTTGACTTTTGCTTTATGTCTCTACAAGTTGGCTCCAAGTCTCACCCAGAGACCTCAAGAGACAAAAGGTTGGAAGTTCTGTGCCATATATTTGGTTTTTTTTTCCTTTTTTTCTTTTTTTTTTGTGTTGTACTAGTGAATGTCTAATACATAAAAATAAAAAAAAATAAAAAATAAAATAAATAAATAAAAAGTTTGTTTTAAACCTTGGGATTACATAGAGAGTATTTTGCGTAGGATATGAGCAGTTCCCATGAGCACTATCTTTTGAATTTCTGCCATTTTGGGGTTTCCTGGTATCTGAGTTAGGTAGCAATCAGTCCCTTTCGCTATCATCCCCAGGGCACCTATGACAACAGGTATTGTTTTAGTCATCAGGTTCAACGTTTTGCTGATTTCTATTTCAAGATCTTTATATTTGCTCAGTTTTTGGTAGGTCTTGACAGATACGTTTATATCGATTGCGACAGTCATATCAATGAGGAGGCATGTTCTTTGTCTGAATTCTTTCAATATAATGTCTGGCCTATTTGCATCTATCTTCCTGTCAGTTTGAATGGTGAAGTTCCAGAGGAGTGAGATGTGGTCATTTTCAAACACAGGAGGTGGATTGTGTTCCCACCAGTTTTTTTCATGGGGCAAATCCAGGTTTTTGCAAATTACCCAGTGAATATATTGTGCAGCTCCATCATGCCTACTGAGATACTCTGTAGGCATGAGTATTATTATTATTATTATTATTATTATTATTATTATTATTATTATTATTATTATTATTATCATATTATTATATTATTATTACTACTATATTATTATTATTATATATTATTATTATTATTATCATTAATATTATTATTATTATTATTATTACTTTTTTTTTCTTCTTTCAAATTTTCTTCCATTTCTTGCCGAGTGTCTTCCCGACTCCTAGGGCAAAGAAACTCATAGTGTATATTGGTAGGCCATTAAACCAAACTCAGTAGTTCGTTCATTTTTTTTTTTTTTAAAGTTAAATTAAAATACATGAGCAGCAACAGTTCGACAATGCTCTTCTCAATACGTGTGATGTACCAGTTAAGACAATCTTTTGCACTTCTTGCAGGGATGGTAAGCCAGGGATCATTCTCATATAATTTTCGGTTCCCTTCTTGATCATTCCTAGTGCTCCTACGATCACTGGTATTGTAACCGCCTTGAGATGCCACATTTTCTCAATTTCAATGAGTAGGTCTTTATATTTTCTGAGCTTGTCAAACTCTTTCGCTGAGATATTATGATCACAGGGGATGCTCATGTCGATCAATAAGCAAACTTTATTGTTTTGGTCTTTCACAACAATATCTGGTTTATTGGCCTTGATGGTTCGGTCTGTATGTGCTGGAAAGTCCCACAGAATGGTTACATTTTCTCCTTCAGTTACAGCCTCAGGGTGGTGATTATACCACTTGTCGGCAGTTTTGATATTGTAATGCCGACTTATTAGCCAGTGGAGATATTGGCCAACTCTGTCATGTCTTAATTTATACTCCACTGGTGCTAAGACTTTACATCCAGAGATTAGGTGGTCCACTGTTTCAATCATGTCGTTGCAGAATCGGCATTTTGGGTCTGCTCCATTTTTCATCACATTGGCCTGGTAGTTCCGGGTTAATAGGCTTTGGTCTTGAGCAGCCAGGATGAAACTTTCGCTCTCTGCTTTTAGCCCTGAGCTCCGCAGCCACTGATGGGTTTGCTTCTGGTCAACATCAGCTTGTTTGCTGCGGGTCACATATTTGCCGTGCAGAGGTTTCTCCTCCCACCTATCAGCCAATTGCTCGTGCGCTTATTATTATTATTATTATTATTATTATTATTATTATTATTATTATTATCATTATTATTATTATTATTACTACTATTATTATTATTATTATTATTATTATTATTACTATTATTATTATCATTATTATTATTATTATTATTATTATTATTATTATTATTATTATTATTATTATTATTATTATTATTATCATTGCTGTTGTTGTTATTGTTGATTGCCTTTGCACAGTTTCTTACACTGGAGATGTACTACGGTGTCAGGTGTTGACTACCATTGAACTAAGGTAACACCTTTTATTTTTCGAGCACCTTTCGGAATATTCGAGCGGTTCCAAGCAGTGCTGTTTTCTGCAAATGCTCAACCCTTATTGCAGCCCCCCATTTGTTCCATGTAGAACTCACTTTTTTCATCGACCACAACTGCTTAACCTCCCAAGCTAAACTGTCATATCTCTCGACTTTTCTCTTCCATATTGCATACCTTGTTGTCAGCTGGACAGCATAGTTTGCTCTCTTTGTCACATAACACTATGTCTGGCTTCCTATCCTCTATCTCATGGATGCACCGAATAATAAAATTATACAGGATCTTTGCATTATCATTTTCGATTATGCCTTCGGGTTTGTGGTCGTACCAATGTTTTACTCTGTCAATTCTTTACTTGTTGCAAAGTGTCCAGTAGACAAGCCTGGCTATATTGTCGTGGCATCTTCTATATTCCTTGTAGGCTAGTGACGTACATTGGCTGGCAATATGCTATACGGTTTCACCATTTTGTTAACAAATTCTGCATTTATCCCTTTCTGATGTCTTGTCTATTCTGTATTTTATGTAGTTTGTTCTTAGTACTTTTTCTTGGGCAGCACAGATTAGAGCCCCCGTTTCCAGTTTTAAATCACATTATTATTATTATTATTATTATTGAGTGAGCGAGCAGAGCATGCCATCAAAGTGACACTGGGGTAAAATATACGAAGCCCAGTATATCCATCATGACTACCCGTCTGATAAAGGTACACCAGGCACATGCATCACAACCATATGTGCGCGACATGGTGATCTCATATCAAGATAAACAGCACATGACCTTGCAGGTGGAGCCCAGTTAGAATTTTCTTCAGATCGAGTAACCCATCCCGCTCAAAAGGTCCCTGAATAAGGGTTGTTTAAGGACGTTGAACGAAACAACCCATGTTTCCAGGGGTGAATTATTCAAACCCCAAAGAATCCTGCTCAACACATGGCTATGATGCTCCCCCACTACTTCTGCTCGTGATCAGAGATGCACATATCGTCAGCCACTAAGGGACATGCTCAACTTGTTAAGGTCAAACAACTGACAAGCAAATCTGTGGTATTGAGCAGAATATTTGCTGTAGCCCATCTTTTATACCAAGACAAAACAATGTACATGATAACACTTCCAATCAGTTAAGATCAGAAGCCATGTGAGCCACTGCCTGGTACTGCATCAGGGCATTTTATTATTATTATTATTATTATTATTATATTATTATTATTATTATTATTATTATTATTATCATTATCATTATTATTATTATTATTATTATTATTATTATTATTATTATTATTATTATTATTGTTATTATTACTATTATTATTATCATTATCAGCAGCAGCATAGTTGTCCTTCTTCTTCTTCTTCTTCTTCTTCTTCTTCTTCTTCTTCTTCTTCTTCTCTTCTTCTTCTTCTTCTTCTTATTATTATTATTATTATTATTAAGACTGCGTGTTGGCATATGCAACTATGTATATGTGTGTATCATGTATGTATGTATGTACGTGTACATTCGCATATATGCGTATGTCTATGTTTGTATGTATGCTTGTGCATATATATATATATATGTGTGTGTGTGTGTGTGTGTATAATTAACAACAAAATGGGAGTAAACAAAAATACGCCACAAACGAAATGAAAATGAAACAAATGAAGTACACACACATACACACACACATACACACGCACGCACACACCACATATATCCAACGATAAAGTAGGCATAAGCAAAGAAACACGTGACAAAAGAAATTAAAATGAGACAAATTAAATGTTTTCGATGCGTGCATACTCTGAGACATTTATTACGTTCTATTCATAAACTATCACCACATGACAATTTAAAACAGTTTAATTTATTTAGTTCCCTGCTTATAATTGGCGTTAAACAGAATATTGCACCAGGCAGTACAAGTTATATGAGATAACATCTCGTGAATTGGAAGACGTGTAAAATGGAAGCACTCCGTCGGTTACGACGACGAGTGATCCGGTTGATCCGAATCAACGGAACAGCTGCCCGTGAAATTAACGTGTAAGTGGCTAAGTACTCCACAGACACGTGTACCCTTAACGTAATTCTCGGGGATATTCAGCGTGACACAGAGAGTGACAAGGCCGGCCCTTTGAAATACAGGTACAACAAAAACAGGAAGTAAGAGTGAGAGAAAGTTGTGGTGAAAGAGTACAGCAGGGATCACCACAATCCCCTGCCGGAGCCTCGTGGAGCTTTAGGTGTTTTCGCTCAATAAACACTCACAACGCCCGGTCTGGGAATCGAAACCGCGATCCTATAACCGCGAGTCCGCTGTCCTAACCACTGGGCCATTGCGCCTCCACGTGTAAAATATCGAAAATATGAACATAAGATGCGAAGGCATTATAACAATTTGTTAGAGTGGCTGCGTGGTAAGTAGCTTGCTAACCAACCACATGGTTCTGGGTTCAGTCCCACTGCGTGGCAGCTTGGGCAAGTGTCTTCTGCTATAGCCTCGGGCCGACCAAAGCCTTGTGAGTGGATTTGGTAGATGGAAACTGAAAGAAGCCTGTCGTATATATGTATATATATATATATATATATATATATTATATATATATGTATGTGTGTGTGTTTGTGTGTCTGTGTTTGATCCTCTAGCATTGCTTGACAACCGATGCTGGTGTGTTTACGTCCCCGTCACCTAGCGGTTCGGCAAAAGAGACCGATAGAATAAGTACTGGGCTTACAAAAGAATAAGTCCCGGTGTCGATTTGCTCGACTAAAAGGTGGTGCTTCAGCATGGCCGCAGTCAAATGACGGAAACAAGTAAAAGAGTAAAAGAGTATATGAATTAACTCACTCTCACAAAACAACAACAACAACAACAACGGTAACAGATGCAGCAGCGGCAACAACAACAACAAAGACAAAAACTTCAAGAAGCTCCTGTTATGACGTCTGTACGTGTTTGGAGTTGTGTGTTTTGTAATAACATGCTTAAAGATGGTACGTTTATACATTTTGATTGTTTTTTCACAATAGTCGCACATGTAATCATCTGTATTAATAACTGAGATATACCATCGAATTCCCTGAGCGAGAAAGTCTAGTTAGATGAAGTTGTGATGAAGGCCTTGGGGGAAAAGTATAATTGTGGCGTCTTAAAACATGTTATTAATATGTACAATTTCGAATATTCAAGAAATATTAGTTTTTCTCATCTATTAGAAACAAGGTTTTTGTAAGAATATGTGCGTAAGATCAACCAGTTCTAAAATTAAGCACTTCTTCATTTCGTTTTCTCTCCCTCTCTCTCTCTCTCTCTCTCTCTCTCTCTCTCTCTCTCTAACTTTCTCTGACACACACACTTATATTCGCACGCACTCACATATAGGCACACGCGTACACATACATACTCACACACTCACACACGCACACACACACACACACACACACACACTTTTTCTCACAATTCAAGTGTAATTCCCGAGTTAAAACAATTCTACACGTAAATGAATAACTATTGTTGCTGTTTTAGCATGCCGGATGAAATGCCGCTTCGCACTTCGTCCGTCTTCAATGGATTCCAGAAGGAATAGTGTGTTGAATGAATCGCTGGATAGCAGCAATTCAGATTTAAATAATATATGTTATAATGATATGAGATAGATTAAAGAAGGATTTGTAGTGGATGAGATCTAGAAGTTGAAGTGTTTGCAATATGTTTTTTGTGAGAGATAGGCTACAAAGAGAGAAGGTGGTTGGATACGTAGCGTGATAGGACAAAGCAATCGACAGCCGTCTTAGATGGCGAACGAATAAAAAAAGCTTAGTTTCTTAAGTTATAAGTGGAAGAAACACTTGAGATTGAACCTCAAAGACCAACGGTTAGTTGAAAGAAAATAAGATTAAAGTAATGTGGAGACGAGTAAAACTTCTATCAAATACCTACTTGCAACCTAGTATGTTGAGTGTCATATGTTACATTTTTGATTTCACTCATTCGTCTCTCATTCCCTCTCCGCTCTCTCTTTAAATATATATACAGTTGCGGCCAAAATGTTCAGAACAGCATTGTTTTCGTCAGAAAAGTAAGTATAAGTTTTTATCAAAGTTGTTTTAAATTCTATAATTTTCACAGACTAAAAATACAATATTAATTGTTATTGCCTGAGATTTTGGTGTAATTTGAGAGGATAATACAAAGGTTATGGATGATTTAGTGATTTACTGCAAAACCCATTTTGTCCGCCACTGTATATATAAAGAGAGAGAGAGGGAAAGGAGAGACAGTGATGCGAAATGGAGAAGTATTTTCTTTCCTTCTCTAAGTGCCTTATGTATGCAATTTCTATGTATCACGTCCTTGCGTTGTTGTTTTTTCTCTTTTTCTTCTCCACTTTGTAATTACACACACACACACACACACACACACACACACACACACACACACACACACAACACACACACACATACATATATATATATATATCGGAAAAGTAAAAAAATCACGCTAGGTATAAACGTCATACCGGTTTCGTAATCGCTGACGAAACCGGTATGACATTCTATATTAATTCCCAATAATGATTTTCATCTTTCTTAATTCGACCAATAATCATTTATTTGTATGTAAACATCTTTGTTTTCGTATATACAAAAGAAGCCAATGCTTTTATAGCTCGTGCCAATTTTCTTTGTTCCTTTTTACTTTTCTCCTATTTATACCACGTGTAGTCTTTTTTCTTGGAAACCTGTTTCTAATGTGTGTATATATATATATATGTATATATGGTAAAAAAATGCACGCTAAGTATAAACGTCATACCGGTTTCCTCAGGGATTATATATACATATATATATATAGATTATTAAATACGACATGAACTGAAACCCCATACTTTGCTTTGTACATATATATATATATATATATATATATATATATATATATATATATATATATATATATATATATATATATATATATATACATATACATTAACATATAGATGAACATGCGGGAAACATATATATGTACGTATATATATATATATATATATATATTATATATATATATATATATGTGTGTGTGTGTGTGTGTGTATGTGTATACATACATGCATAAACTCACTCTCACGCACACACATATATATCAGTGTATGTTTTAATATATAATGCTCCCCTGAGGTTACAACCTAAGTAGAATCTGAATAAAAAATATGGCATAAGTATTGATATCAGGATATCATAACTGTGATAGCTGTTCAGTAAAACACAATAGAAACAGATGCACCAAGATTTTGTTACGAATACACTGACCGCGAAAGTGTTGCAAGAGCGATGCACTTCATAATAAAGTAAGTCTAGAACTTTTGCTCCTCAAAGTATTCTTTGATATTTACAATTCAGCATATTCTTTACAATCACACAGAAATCTAAAGCTCGAAATAAATCCTATACTTAGTAGAGTCTTTAACAAAGAAAGTTTTTGACAATATTTCTTTGACTGCAAGAAGGGGAAATAAACAAATAAAAGCAATGATGCCGAATAATAAAATGTTTCTATGGAGCTGATATTCTCTTGGTCAAAAATACTTTGGCAAACTTGCTATATTATCATTTTGCCGAGGTTAACTCTACTGACATTTACATATACGTACGTACATCTAGAGTTTTTCTTCTTTTTATATCTGTGCAATTTCCCATAAGTTGATTGAAAATATATTCGAAAATAAATTCCTTTGTCTGATTCTTTGCATGAGATATTACGTATAATAATCTTAACATACTCACATACACATTTTTTCTATAGCATTTGTGTCGGTATATGCCTCCCCCTTTCTGTATATATATATATATATATATATATATATATATATATATATATATATATATATATATATATATATATATACATATGCATATACGGGGTGGTGTCATTTGAAGTCAAAAACAATGCGAAGCGCATTGTGACCAGCGATGTGTAGAAACATCTGATAGCCTGGTCGGTCACGGTGATCACGGTGATATATATATATATACGTACATATATATGTATATATATACATTCATATATATGCATGTATATATATATAAATATATATGTACGTATATATATATATATAATATATATATGCATACATATATATATACATACATATATGCATATATATATATATGTACATATATGTATGTATATATATTATATATATATAATATATATATATATTATATATATATATATATATTATACGTATATATATATTATACGAATACACACACACACACACACACACATATATATATATATATATATGTATATACATATATATATCGAAATAAGCAACAGTATATCAAGAAGCGATGCAGTACGACCGCTTGAAGCGCCTCCATTTAATTTAACAATGCAGTCTTTATTTCGCTCATTTGCCAGTTAATTATGTTAAAACTGTAAGCTACGATTGGTACCGCAAGAGTGTTAATGGCTTCTATTTTGTTTGCAGCGTTTTGTATTTTGTGCCATTTGTTTTTGGTATTAGGTATGTCCTGGGTTTATTTTCTGTTTTTTTTTCATGACTTCGTTGTCTGCTGATGACATACCTCCATGTATATCAAGTAGCTGATTTGTTAGACGGAAACTGAAAGAATTGCTGGCCTTTTTCAGGGCCAGGGTGACCATCTCCTTTTGAAAGAAGCCAGTTGTATATATGTATATATATACATATGTGTGTGTGTGTGTCTGTGTTTGAGTGTGTGTGTTTGTCCCCATCTAACATCACTTGACATGCGATGCTGGTGTGTTTACATCTCCGTAACTTAGAGGTTCGGCAAAAAGACTGACAGAGTAAGTACTAGGCTTCCAAAGAATAAGTTCTGGGGTCGATTTGGTTGTGCTGAAACAAGTAAAGGAATAAAAGAATATATATATGTATAGGAATGAGAGGTTTTTTAAAGATGTTTGACTTGACCGGATTCATTTTTAAAAACAAAGAGATTATCAAATGTAAAATGTAAAGCTTTATGTAAGCTTTGTTGTGTTGAAAAATGGTTATCATAATAGTATTAAAACAGTCTAGACTTTGAAAATGATAAGCAAATGTTAAAAAATAGAATCTATGGGAGTGAATGCTAAGAAAATATTAAGGGGAACTTTTTTTTTAAACAGTTTACATGAAAGTGTTCAAAATAGGTAGTAAAATAAATAATGGTTGTATAGAAGCATATATACAGAAGGAATTATATTTAAGTATTTATACAGAATTTCAGGGGAATGACCAACCTTTCCAACCATCGTCTTCTGTCTTGTAGTGTGTATATGAAAGACGTTTGCTATTTTAAAACACAGATTGGTTGGTTGGGGAGAGCATTGCGGAATCAAAAGGATTTTTTTCCTTTGGGGCTAGTCTGTCATGGGTCAGTGATTTTTTTGCGACTGGTCTTAGAGTTCAAATTGGTGTGAGTGTGTCTCTGCGCACGTTTCTATGTGTATTATATATATATATATATATATATATATATATAATATATATATATGCTTGTGTTTATGTGTAGGTTTTGGTGTTAGTTTTCAGTGTGGAGAGTGTATGGGTCAGTGTATGTGTGTGTTTTATATTTAGCAGGATGGTGCGTGAATATGTGTGCACTTTTGTGTGTGTGTATATGTGTGTGATTTGTATTTTTTCAGGATGCTGTGTGTGTGCATGTGTGTGTCTGTATGTGCGTGTGTATGTTTGTGTGTGTGTGCTATATTTGTTGTGGTGAAGCGTATGTGTGTGTGTGTGTACGTGTGAGGGTAAGTGTGTATGTTATTATGTGTGGTGAATGCATATGTTTGGGTGTATTATTGTTTGTTTTGTTTGTATTGTTTGTGCAGTGTGCGTGTATACATGTAGGTGTGTTTGTGTGTGTGTCTATGTGTCTTCTATTTGTCAGGGTGTTGTGTGTTATTCTTTGTGTGTGTGCATGCTTCTGTATATGTATGTATGTGCGTATGTGTGTGTCTGTGAGTGTTTGTTGTGATTGTTGGGATTGTATTGCGTGTATATAGGCGTTTTTCTGTGTGTGTGTATGTGCGTGAGTGTGATATTTTACTAGGGAACGGGTATATTGTGTTTGTGTGTTTCCATATGTATGTATATATGCGTGTGGGGGGTTGTGTTGAATTTCCGTGTTTGCGTATGTATCTGTGTATGTGTGGGTGCGTTTGTGTGAGTGTGTCTTGTATTTGCCAGGGTGGTGTGTGTAGGTGTCTGCATGTACGTGTTTATATATATGCGTATGTGTGTGTATCTGTTTGTTATTTCTTTATTGCCCACAAGGGGCTAAACATAGAGGGGACAAACAAGGACAGACAGACAGATTAAGTCGATAATATCGACCCCAGTGCGTAACTGTTACTTAATTTATCAACTCCGAAAGGATGAAAGGTAAAGTCGACCTCGGCGGAATTTGAACTCAGAACGTAACGGCAGACGAAATACCGCTAAGAACTTCGCCCGGCGTGCTAACGTTTCTGCCCGCTCGCCGCCCTAATGTGTGTGTATGTGTTTGTGTGTACATGTTCACGCACGTACGCACACACACACACACATATCATTTTTGACTCTTTTGCACTTTGAAAGTCCAATACTATATTTTACAGTTTACTATAACTTAGAAATTGCAAACGAAAGCTACATATTACACTTTGAATTAGTATAGATTTCAGTGAAAATGTTTGACAATATTTTATTGAATTCAAGAGGGAAAAAGAAACAAAGACAATTATCTCAATGAAAAAAAAAAGTCTTTCTATTCAGCAAGTATTCAATATCCTGGTCCCAAATGCTTTTCTGAAACTATATCAACATT
Source organism: Octopus sinensis (assembly GCF_006345805.1). NCBI lineage: Eukaryota > Metazoa > Mollusca > Cephalopoda > Octopoda > Octopodidae > Octopus > Octopus sinensis. Next base: position 14,051,647 of record NC_043002.1, read on the forward strand.
TTGCCGAGGTTAGCTCTCGTGACATTTCTATCTACATGGATATACCTAGAGGTTTTCTTTGTTGTATCTGCGCAATTTCCTATGAGTTAATTGAAAATATAAAGGAAAAATAAATGCATTCAACGTTCTGGATTCTAATTTATCTATTGCAAAGGAAAATTTGCGAATAATTATCTGGATGCCCTCGCATTCTTTTCCTCTTTACCACTCCGTTTTTATTTTAAGGTATATACATATATACACACATACACTCATACATGCATGCATACATACATACATACATACATACATACATACATACATACATACATACATACATACATACATACATACATACATATATTCATATATACATACATACATACATACATACATACATACATACATACATATATATATATATATATATATATATATATATATATATATTATATTATATATATGTATATATATATTTATGTAGAAGGTTGAAAATGAACACACGAGTTGATATATATAGAAAAAAGTCACGATAGAAAATGCTAAAATAATTAAAAAAAAAAAATTTAGTACCGGTTTCAGTCATTGAAACTTTTTCAATTGTAACAATTGAATAATTAAATTTAGAAAAATTAAAAGAAAAGTTTATTTTAAAGAATATTTCTATAGTGCTCAAATACAAGTGGCATTTTCCTTGTTTCTGCCGGTCTCTGTCTCTCTTGTTTACTCTTGTGGGTTCGATGTTGTTGTTCCGAAAATGACCCGCAGTGGATGGTAGCAGTCAATGCTGAATTCATGAATATATTTCTTTTGAATGATTTGTTTATAAAATTTGCGTAGGTGTTATTCTAAACAGCAATCGCGATAAAGTTAGGAAGGAGAAGGAAGGAGAGAAAGAAGAAGAAGAAGAAAGAGAAGAGAGAATAAGAAGGAATGCAGGTAGTGTTAAAGTAGTAGGGTGTTAAATGTTCAAATGACTTAAAATTGGTCGTTATGGATTATAGCAGTGATTGGGACTGCTTTTTAATGAATTCTTGGGAATCTCTTGAGTGTATCATTTTTAATATTTGCGCGTGTGTTTGTGTTATTTTAAGACCGTGGTAGATATGTCGTTTGTCGTGGACGCATTGAAAAGGGGCTGTATTTTGTAATAAAGAGAGTCACTTTAATAATTCTTTGGCTCCAGGTTGTATCGTCCCTGAATTGGTAGACGGGAAAAATTCTGAAGCTTGGATTTTAGTTATTGGCGCAAATGTCTATGTGTTGGCTGAATGCTATTTTTCTGTTTGGGGGAATTTAAAAATTATCAGTCTAACTCACAATGAACTAACAGCAAACCAAATCAATATACACTCCAAAGGACTCAAGTTTACACCCACCCCACAACACCCCAACTACAATTAAATGAAAGACATCGCAGAATTCTGTAGAAAATTACGACTTGCTGAGGGGCTATACGACAAATACAACGAGGACGAATCGTTGGTTCGAAATAGGAGTAACTACATCCCTCACAATGTAAGAACAAAACACTCGCTACTGTTGTTTATAGCCCCAGGAAGACATATCTTCCAGCTGGCTAACGACATACTCAGAGTGTCCGATTAGTATTTGCGAAGAGAAATCGTCGTTCCCATCTCTAGCCTTACGTGATACACACAGACCCAGGTTTCTGAGTAGTAACTCGTCATCAGTTTAGGTTAATCACGAGCTAGCGATGAGAACTCATTCCAAATGCAAAATACTATATGCTTTTTCCAGTGACAAACTGTCGCTCATCTCGAAAAAGGAGGAACAAGCAATAATAAATCCCTGAAGTAAACAGTAGCACCACCGCATCGCGAAATATACTTGCCACCTAAATGTGGCGAACCCATAGGGAACGATGCCACTGTCAAAGGAGACTCTCTGTGGCTATAAACAACAGTAGCATCGATTCCCGTGAATCCGCCACATTTAGCTGGCAAATATACTTCACGGTATATGTATATATATATATATATATATGCGTGTGTATGCGTATGTGGTGGTGCGTGGGCTTAGTGGGTAGGGTGTCAGCATCATGATCAGAAGATTGTTGTTTGGATTGTTGAACCGGGCGACCTGTTGTCTTCTTGAGCAAAACACTTCATTTCACGTTGCTCCAGTCTACTCAGCTGGCAAATATCAGTAACGCTGCGATGGACTGGCGTCCCGTCCAGCTGGGGAACACATACGCCATAGAAACCGGGGAACCGGGCCCATGAGCCTGGCTACGCTATAAAAGGGCGCATTATTTTTTATTTATTTAATATATATTATATATATAAATATATACATACATGCATATATATATATATATATATATATATATTATATATTATATATATATATATTATATATATATATATATACACATGCTTACAGACACACATATGCACGCACGCACTTATATATTCGTGTGATTTTATGTGTATGTTTCCTTATGTATTTTTGCATGTCTAGTGACCTTATCAATGTAACGTGATGAATAAGGTGAGATTTGCGATATGCAGTTGGATAATATTTAAGATATGACGGAGGAAGATTGCGATGAACCGGAAGTACGTGTACCATGTTAAAGCTATGAGATAATAACTTCATGAACTTGTAATTAGTTGAAGGATTCTTCCTTTGTTTATTTTCCCGTTTTTGTATCCTCAACTTCAGCATTTAAGATGGACAAAAGAGCCGGATCCTTGCTGAACGGATTTGAATTTGAGCATTACAGATACCTGGAATTATGTCAAACTTGTTTTTATATTCAAAGCGGTTATAAATCTATTACATTATGAAAATTAAATTACTAGCTTTCTTGAAGACAACTGATTCTGTCGCTTCAATTAGTTTAGTGTCTATGGGCGAAATAAAAACACAAAAGTAAGTGGTGGACGTGGTAGAAATAATAATCTAGAACAGGCAGCGTAATTTTCGTTAAAGAAATTATCAATTCTTGTTCAAGCTCTACGTTGGAAGGAAAGTGATAAAGGCGAGATAAGTAGTCTCCATATGTATATTATTGAAAAACTGGGAGAATTCACAAGCAGTGGTTAGTTTTAAATCGAATTTCCCCACGCATGTTCCTGCAGACTGGAGACGAACAGTTATGTGACGATATGTGACATTAACAGTTAAATTGCCATTGGCCTTTGGGGTTTCTTCAAATGCTGCAGTTGGAGTCTCTCCTTTATGGCAGGGACTGCATCAGTAGGACTGTATCGTCTATATATTCACAAATTGTAGACTACTCTCTCTCTTTACTCTTTTACGCTTTTACTTGTTTCAGTCATTTGACTGCGGCCATGCTGGAGCACCACCTTTAGTCGACCAAATCGACCCCGGGACTTATCCTTTGTAAGCCCAGTACTTATTCTATCGGTGTCTTTTGCCGAACCACTAAGTGACGGGGACATAAACACACCAACATCGGTTGTCAAACAATGCTAGGGGGACAAACAGAGACACAAACATACATACACATATATATATACATATATACGACGGGCTTCTTTCAGTTTCCGTCTACCAAATCCACTCACAATGCTTTAGTCGGCCCGAGGCTATAGTAGAAGAGACACCAACCCATGATGCCACGCAGTGGGGCTGAACCCGGAACCATGTGGTTGGTAAGCAAGCTACTTACCACACAGTCACTCCTGCGCCTATATATATTTTTTTATCTCATTTCTCTTCATATTTTTGCCTTCTCTCAATATTACTTAACTCTCCATAAATTATAAATTGTCGTTCTTTCATTCGACGCCCTAAGTGATAAATAGCTATCATTTTCATTATTAGGATCATAATTATCATCATCATCATCACCATCATCATCATCCTCATCATCAATTTCCTATTAATCATCCTCTTCATCAACAAGATCATCATCTTCATCCTCATCACCATCTTCCTAATCATCAACCAGATCATCACCATCACCATCATTATCATCATCATCCTCATCATCAATTTCATATTAATCAGCCCCTTCATCATCAACAAGATCATCATCATCATCATCAACAAGATCATAATCATTATCATCATCATCAACAAGATCATCATCATCATCATCATCACAATCATCACCATCACCAACACTATCATCATCATTTCTTTTGGTGTTTGATATAGTCGCTCTGTGCGTTGAACGGATCTTTTCAACATAGCTGGGAGACAAATTAGAGTTTCTACGTAATATGATGAAAATTGTATAGAAAACTTTCCGACATCAAGCACCACTAATGTGGAATTGAAGAAAATGTCTGTATGGAACATTTGATATATTTTTATATTTTAGCAAAATATTGTTCAGAAGAGTTTCAACATGGCTTCGTCTAGGGAAGAAGCCATACTGAAACTGCAGACGTGGTAGCAGAATATATGCACCCAAGAATGTTTTGAAACACAAAATGAAAGAAAAACAGGTTCAAAAGAAAAACAATTTAACGAAAAGAATTCATTGCAAAGTATCAAAAAAAAAAACACAGACAATCATAACTTCAATAACGTTAGTATCGAAAGCAGCTGTACCCAAACATTTTTATCATTAGGAAACAGGCATAGGGGAGAGATATGCGTCCTTGCAAAATGCATTCATCAAGAAATATTCTTTTCAACTCTAGGCCCAAAGCCTGAAATTTTGGGGGGAGAGGGCCAGTCAATTAGATCGACCCCACTACGCAACTGGTACTTAATTTATCGACTCCGAAAGGATGAAAAGCAAAATTCGACCACAGCGGAATTTGACCTAAAAACGTAAAGACAGGCGAAATGGCGCAAAGCATTTCGCCTGGCGTGCGTAACTGGTACTTATTCAATCGAGCCTTTCGCTGGAATTTGAACTCAGAACGTAGCGGCAGACGAAATACCTATTTCTTTACTACCTACAAGGGGCTAAATACAGAGAGGACAAACAAGGACAAACAAACGGATTAAGTCGATTATATCGACCCCAGTGCGTAACTGGTACTTATTTAATCGACCTCGAAAGGATGAAAGGCAAAGTCGACCTCGGCGGAATTTGAACTCAGAACCTAATGGCAGACGAAATACGGCTACGCATTTCGCCCGGCGTGCTAAGGTTTCTGCCAGCTCGCCGCCTTCATCAAAAATGTTGAAGAGTTAAATGGTTCGCATCTGATTATTTAATATATTCATATGCTCTCGTATCAGCGGTTAGACGTAATCATCGTAGAAGTGATTGAGACCTGCTGAGCGGGACACCGGCTGACACTAAGGTACTAGGAAATATGTATAGAGTTTACGTAATGAAACCTAGAGACAATGTTGCGGTTCATATGCTTTAGCTTGATGTATGCTTTAGCTTGTGGGGAAATATGGCCACCTATTAATTTCAGATATAAATCGCAATGACGGCTGCTCGGATGGCGTCTGCGTAGTTGCGCAGATCCTGATGCCACCGGAAGACTAAAACACTATCCTGGATTTATACCTTATTGAAGGGTCAGAACGGAAGACAATTGGCACGGTCTACCTAGGAAAGAGAAATAAATAAAAACATACCATCTTTGATAAGAAGAAGAACATAAGGAGGTAACTAATATTAGCAGTTATAACAACTAAAATGTCAAGCCAACTACCTTCATTTTAGTTGATGCTCAATACCAGGTACAGAAGAGCCCATGGACAACCAACTAGCGGAGAAATACGTTTCTATGACAATCGCAGGCAAATTCTACATTTGACTAATGGAATGTTGCCAATATCTCACTGCACACTGCCAGCTGAATTTTGTGATTTCGGAAAATATTCCACCCTATTGTTCAGAGGATTTTCTGGGTGTTATAAGAGACAAAGTCGAAGCAACTTCTCGCGTCTATAAAACCTGGTGTGGTTTTGAGCAAATGTAGGACTTTCGTTCGTGATATGGCCAATGGTTTCGCTCCCTTTATTGCAGATGCAGTACAGCGGAGACACTTGCTCATAGCTTAGGTTGATCTTAGTGGTATTTCGTCAACCGCTACGTTCTGAATTCAGATTCTCTCGAGGCCGACATTGCCTTTCATCTTTTCGGGGTTTATAAATTAAGTACCAGTAAAACACTGGGATCGATGTAATCGACTAGTCCACACCCCCAAAACTTCAAGCCTTATGCCTTTAGTAGAAGGGATTCTTCTTATTATTAAATGTTTAAAAAATGTGAAGTATACCCATACCAAACACACACGCCCACACACACACACATAGACATACGCACACATAAATATACACGCGCACACAAACACACACACACACATATATATATGTGTATGTGTGTGTATATTTGTAGTGGTATTCATATACTTAAGTTAATAATGATAATCATGTATGTATGTATATATATCTATATGTATATATATGTATGCATGTATGTATGTATGTATCTATCTCTCTCTATATATATATATATGTATATATAATGCTGAAGTTGTCTGTGTGTGTGTGTGGCACGTTTGGTAGCCTTCAACTAACACTATCTCCTCCGAGACCCTGCGGCGCAAGTTGACCAAAATTGAGGGTATTATAGAAGAATGCTTTTCTTCATTCCGTAGAAAAAAATTCAAATCGGACCTTGTTAAGACCAAAAATTATTTATATCAAAAAGGTGTTTTCTTTCTGTGAAAATCCCTACTTCTTACGATTTTCTGACTGCTGTGTCGACATTTTTCGGTGTATTTCAACTAGAAAAATGTTCACTTAAAGAGAATAACAAGCTACATAATGCAAAAGTTTTACTTTCCAAAAATTCCAATTCTAAAGGGTCGAAACAAACCTGAGCAATGCCGGGCTATACTGCTACTATATATATATATATATAATATATATATATATATATATATATATATATATATATATATATATATATATATATATATATATATAATATATATATGGCAGGTTCAGACGAACACACACACACATAAAACATAATATATTTTTTTCTGCCACCCAACGGTTCTTACTGCAGTAGCCATTGTGTAGAGCGGCTTAACCACTAACAGCCGAGCGATCAAACGCACACACGTACACAAAAAATATTTTCTACCCCTTGACGGAGGTCTTGCCAACCTACGCCAGCACACACATATATAGAACTATATACACACACATGTCTCTAAGTAGATTTTTTCTCGCCCCTTATAAAACATCCAATATTCCTTAAATAGTCAGAACTTTATTCTCGGTCACAAAGAACATCTACACACCCTCACCCACATGAATGACCGCTGCCTGACCCGTTAAAATCTTCAGCCACCGGTTCTCAACATACACTGATAAACAGTTTTGCCATGGGCTCTTAGGAGCCTAGTTCGATTTGTTTTGCTCCGCCTCTGTTCTGTTTTTGTTTTTTCCAACGGATTTCCTATTTCTTCCTGAAGAGAAAGACACAATATGGTCTCATTATTCAATCGGATTTTGGTAAATTGTGCCTTTCGAAACACGTGTAGAATGAAATAAAACGATTTCTGTTCAATCTTCGTTCAGCTCCATTTCTTCAATTCACCAATAATATTATATATATTATATATATATATATATATATATATATATAAAGTTAATCCAAACAAGAAAACAAAAAGACAACAACGCAAGGATGTGGAGCAAATAAAGTATTATTGGACGCTCAGGAAAGAAGGGAAGAAATATATATACACCTGTGTCTGTACGTGCGCTCATGTTTTTTTTTTATTGATGTAAGGAAACAACATTATGTACTTAAGTGTGTTGTTATAAACATTTAAAATCAAATATTTTTCATAAAAAATTGATTGAGCTTTCATCGGTATACAAAAAGATAAATCGCTCCTTTTACAATAAATATTATATGTCTATAATAAATTTCAATTATATCAGTGGAAACTACTTTATTTCACAACGAAGTGAATACCCTCATCAATCAAGTTTTGTAAACCATCGACAGAAATATATCTACCAATACTGTTGGTTTGCTTTGTTTGTAAACGTGTTTGAAATCCTTGATGATAATTTCTTGGACAATGGGAAACTTATACCTAAATCGTAGTTTTGAAATGTGTTGCCTGTATTTTACTTTTGGTCTACGTTCTCTTAATTTTATGTTTGTGTACGCTGGACAATTTTTTTTTAAAACATACAGTTATTAGAAGTGGCTTTCATAATGTTGGTATTGTTGTGCTTTGATTTATGGCAGATCTTGTATTTCTGTAAAGTATATCATTACATGTTCAATAAGTTTTCAGTTTGATTTTTTTTGCGAGCTTATCAAAATTTGGTAAACGTATAATTGATTTAAATATGTATGTGTATATTCAAATGTGTATGTATGCATTCGATACACGGCGTCGCGTAATGTCATTAATCAATATATTTTATTTTCCGTTGTTCGAATTTACTCAGCTGAAGAAAATGAACACTACCTTTTTTACAAACGCATCAGACTTGTTAAAATCTCTGTCACGCTGGCTTTCCCTGTGAACTTCAATAACGGTACGTGTCAATGGAGTGCTTAGCTGCGGAGGCACATGGCCTAGTGGTTAGAGCACGGGTTCAAATCTCAGACCGGGCGATGTGTGTGTTTATGAGCGAAACACCTAAGCTCCACGCAGCTCCGGCAGAAGGTAATGGTGAACCTCTGCTGATTCTTTCGCCACAACTTTCTCTCATTCTTTCCTCCTGCATCTTGGAGCTCACCTGCGACGGACCAGCATCCCGTCCAGGTGGGGGAACCTTTACGCCAAGGAAACTGGGAAACCGGCCCTTATATGTCAGGCATGGCTCGAGAAGAAACAGTGATTAGCAACTTGCACATTAAATTCACGAGCAAATTGTTCCATTGATCATATCAGATGGAACCCTCTTCTTCATTACCAACGGAGTATTAATTTTTATGAGTTATATATGCTTGTATGTAGCGAGAGATGTGTTTTAGATATGACTTTAAACTGCATCCAGTGGTGGGGTTTTACTTAAAATTTTCTAAGTCTTTGAGGAGCGTGGTTTCATGACTCTTGTTTCTAGTTATACTCTGACCCGAGGTAGTAGTATGTGGCAACATCCCTGCTATGTTTGAACTTACACGTGAGATGCCTTACCATCTGAGTGCGTGGATGCAGAGATAGCATTCTGTTGGTGTCACCGCGCGCAGTAAAACTGCTGAGAATGTATAAAATAAATAAAAGTAAATTAAACGAACGAGCATAAACAGGGGACACTCATAACGCAGGCACATTCCCACAGACGCACTTCCTAAACATAGATACGCACATGGAGATGCGCAGGCGCAAATAAAGAAACATACAAGAGGAATACAAAATGGCAAATCGTTAGTAAGGAGAGACACAAAAAATCAAAGTATCACCGATGAGGCCACAGAAGTGTGACGAAAAACTCTGGCCGAAATACAATATAAAATAAAGCTGAATCAAGTGAACACTAAATATATAGTGCGTGTGTTTTTATTGGGTAAAGTGGCAATATGACCATGCCCAAATGCAACAATATATGCATATACATACACACAGACACATACATACATACATACACATATATATATGCATATATATTATATATATATATATATATATATATATATATATATATATATGTAGACATATATATCCATTTATACACATATATACTATATATATATACATTGATTTATATATATATATATATATATATATAATATATATATATATATATATATATATATATCTAGTCGCCATGATAGATCGTTAGACACTACACATATTTTTCTCGCCTTTTTTTCGCTCCATTTTTCTCTCCTAATTTTTCTCCTTATATTTTTCTCTCCTTGTTTTTTCTGTGTCCCTTTCTGTAGAAAAGCGTAGGCTCGAAACGTAAAAGACTTTTTCTATTCCTGAGCGTTATACTAATACATCTGTTGGTTTTGTAAACCACCTGTCTTTTGTTTTTTTCGTAAACTCTCCCTATATATATATATATATATATATATATATATATATATGTATGTGTGTGTGTGTGTGTGTGTGTGTGGTGTGTGTGTGTGTGTGTGTGTGTGTATGCATGTATAGAGTGTTAGATGCGATGTACAGAAATTGAATATTGAGAAAAAAAAGTCGTTAGAATTTGAGGAAGAAAATTTTTTCTTCATTTTTATTGGCACTTTCGTTCCGCTCTCGAACTTGTCAAATAAAATTTTGTGAATGTACCAACAGCTTGTTCATTTATATAAAAATGATGTTCTTTCGGGTTTGGTTTGGAAGAGAACATTGTTTTTGTTTTTTCGGTGTGAGATTACTTGACAATGGAGATGGATAGATAGAAATATAGGTAGGTAGATAGATAGATAGCTATGTAGATAGACGAATAGAGAAATAGGTAGAGGGAGAGAGACATTTATTTATTTATTCAATTTATTTAATCCTTTACCATTGTATTGGAATGAGTTTAAAGATGGTGACCTCTTCAAAAAAAAAAAGGTCACCACTGAAAGCTAAATGTCTTTAGTGATGACCAAACACAACCTCTTCTTTTTCGTTTATTTTTTTTTTGGAGCAGTCACCATAGTTAAACCCTTTCCAATACAATTTTAAAGGGTTAAATAAATAGCTGTCTAACTATCTATCTATCTATCTATCTATCTATCTATCTATCTATCTATCTATCTATCTATCTATCTATCTATTTGCGTATCTATATATCTATCTGCGTGTCTACCAACTTATATTTCTATCTATTCATCTCTATTCTCTTGGAACCTAAACCCCAACCAAAAAAAAAAAAAACAAAAAAAACAATGCTCTCTTCTAAACCCAAAAAAAAAAACTCTAAAAAACATGTTTTATATAAATGAACAAGCTGTTTTTACATTCAAAAAATTTTATTTGACAAGTTAGAGAAAGGAACGAAAATCCTAATAACAATGCAGAAATAAAAATATTTTTTTTCCAAAATTCCGACGACTTTATATATATATATATATATATATATATATAGAGATAGAGAGAGAGAGAGAGATACACATATAAATCTATGTATCTGTCTATCTGCTTGTCTGTCTGTTTGTCTGTCTCTCTATTTATCTGTTTGTGTATATATATGCGCATATACGTAGCCACGTATGTCTGAAGTTGTTTCTAAAATCAGATTCTTTCAAAACTGTATTTGAATGGTTACATGCTGTGCCTCTCCTATGTTAGATCATTTATACTTTAAAATCAATGTACACAAATACAACTCAGAGACAAAATGAAAGAGCTGTCTTAGAAACACAAGTGAACAGGTGTTAGAAATGTAATTAACTAATGGAAACTTAGGTAAATGAAATGCTGAAACTATAGGAGAAATATTAATTTGAAATATTGGAACAGTGAAAATTAAAGAACATTTTTATTAAAATGGGGTAGAAATAGTACAGAGTACATTGCATAACGTACAGACATATGAATTGGAACACATACACATACCTCGCCCGTGTGCAGAAGCTGTTATGCATGTGTAGAATGGATTCATATATATATATATATATGAGCCTGCTTACCAGCCTCATGGTTTCGGGTGCAGTTCCATTACGTCGCACCTCGGGAAAGTGTCTTCTACTATAGCCGCGGGCCGACCAAAGCCTTGTGTGTGGATTTGGTAGACGGAACCTGAAAAGAAGCCCGTCGTATATATGTATATATATATATATATATATATATATATATATATATATGTGTGTGTGTGTGTGTGTGTGTGTGTTTGCGTGTTTCTGTGTCAGTGTTTGTACCCCCAGCATCGCTTGACGACCGATGATGGGTTGTTTACGTCCCTAACTAACCGATTCGGCAAAAGAGCTCTCGATAGAATAAGTACTAGGCTTACAAAGAATAAGTCCTGGGGTCGATTTACTCGACTAAATGCGGTGCTCCAGAAAAAGAGAGTATATATGTATGTTATTATTTATATGTGTATAATATATATATAATAATATATATATTATAATATATATATGTATATATATGTATATACATATTTATATACACATATTTATATATACACACATAAACACATACACTCACACATATATATATATATATATTCTTCTCTTCTCCCCCGTCTGTCTTGATAGACAATGGGTCGCACCAAGGGTGGGGCCTACTTTGATGATGAGCAGCGTCTGCTGTGACTGAACAGTCCAATTCTAGAGTGGCAGTCCCTGGTACAGTTGCTGCACACGAACATCGATGGGTACGTGTGGGGTGTTGCTGCAGTTGTCCTCCTCCTGTCCCGCCTGTCCGACCACAGCTGTGCTCTCCTTTCCTAAGCCATGGAAACGCCTTTGCTCACTGTCCGACGCCAGGCAGAGCGGTCAGCAGCTGTTACCTCCCACGTGTCCACACAGATGTTGGCAGTCCTCAGGTCGCGCTTGCACACATCCCTGTATCGTAGCTGTGGACGTCCCTTGGGTCGGGATCCCGTGGTGAGTTCGCTGTACAGGATGTCTTTAGGCATGCGACCGTCCTGCATGCGGCAGACGTGTCCGAGCCAGCGCAGTCGTCTCCGCACGAGGAGGACATGCATGCTTGGCATATTAGTCTGTTCTAGGATGACTCCGTTTGGTACTCGGTGCTTCCAGGAGATGCCAAGGATATATATATATACATATATATATATATATATATATATATATATATATATATATATATATATATATATATATATATATATATATATATATATTATGTGAAATAGAAAGATGAATAATCTTGTAGTAGTTTAACCGATACCTTAGTAGCAGAAATCACAGCAGTAAACAGCACGGTTGGAGGTACAACCATCTGGCGTTGCAACCGTGCGTTGGTGCGGATAATTGAAATTAAAACATTATTGGTGAATTGAAGAAATGGAGCTGAACGCAGATTGAACAGAAATCGTTTTATTTCATTCTACACGTGTTTCGAAAGGCACAAATTACCAAAATCCGATTGAATAATGGGACCATATTGTGTCTTTCTCTTCAGGAAGAAAAAAGGAAATCCGCTGGAAAAACAAAAGCAGAACAGAAGCTGAGCAAAAACAAATCGAACTATGCTCCTAAGAACCCATGGCGAAACTGTTTATCAGTGTATGTTGAGAACCGGTGGCTGAAGAATTCAACGGGTCAGGCATCGGTCAATCATGTGGGTGAGGGTGTATAGATGTTCTTTGTGACCGAGCATAAAGTTCTGACTATTTAAGGAATATTGGATGTTTCCTAAGGGGCGAGAAAAAAATCTACTTAGAGACGTGTGTGTGTGTATACTGTTCTATATATGTGTGTGTTGGCGTAGGGGTAGAAAACATTTTTTGTGTACGTGTGTGCGTTTGATCGTTCGGCTGTCAGTGGCTACTGCCGTGATAACCGTTGGGTGGCAGAAAGAAAAACAAAAATATATATATTATGTTTTATGTGTGTGTGTGTGTTCATCTAAGCCTGCCTTGTCAAGGAAACCCCCCGCTGTGAAAAAACCAAGCCCCGTTTGTCTTACAGGAGTAATTCCCCTTGCAGTGGTTAATCGTAGATATCTTAAAGGCTATTTCAGAATTTGTTACCAAGGGCTATGGGTGCCGGTATTATTTATAAACGCTATTTGAAAGCCAGATAAGTGTAACGCCGCCAATGGGGGCATCGAAAAGCCGACTGTAAGAGCCCGTTTACCATCCGGCCTCTGGCAAACAAAATATGGAAGAGTTCGGAGACACAAAGGTTGCACTGTCTTCTGCCCCTATCAAATGGGAGGGCCACCGACAAAATTGACCATTCCAGCCTATAGCTTAAGTTCGTATCCTTCAGTCGCCATATTAGCTTACTGAGTCCCGTGGTCTGGCGCTTGTTCACGTCCCGAAAAGTTGCGTAATGGTTGGAGACACGCAAAGACAATCTTGAGGATGTAGGGGCATCATACACTTATGCTCGGTCACAAAGAACATCTATACACCCTCACCCACATGATTGACCGATGCCTGACCCGTTGAATTCTTCAGCCACCGGTTCTCAACATACACTGATAAACAGTTTCGCCATGGGCTCTTAGGAGCATAGTTCGATTTGTTTTTGCTCAGCTTCTGTTCTGCTTTTGTTTTTCCAGCGGATTTCCTTTTTTCTTCCTGAAGAGAAAGATACAATATGGTCCCATTATTCAATCGGATTTTGGTAATTTGTGCCTTTCGAAACACGTGTAGAATGAAATAAAACGATTTCTGTTCAATCTGCGTTCAGCTCCATTTCTTCAATTCACCAATTATGTATATATATATATAACTTGTACTCATTCGGTTTCGATGGCAACGGTTTTAATTGGTCCTATCACCAGAATAGCCTACTCCTGAAATTAAATTGCAAGAGACTCAACAGTCGATAGATACACAAGACTTAACGAATTTTCAGGCAGATTCAACGTGAAACAAAAGTGCGGCGAGGTTGACCCTTTGAAATACGGGTACTACTTATTTTCGCCAGCTGATTGAACTGTAACAATTTGATATAAGATGTCTTACTCAGGGGCACAACATATGTGTGTATAAACTTAGATAAACGTAGATATGTTTCGACCAAAGATTGGTCCAGGCCATGTCTAACTTAATAGCACCACCTGATAGGATTGTCTAAATCCTGTTTAAGTCAAGTTTTATTTATGGTCCATTCAAGTAGTGAGTTCTTGTTGAGTGAGTTGTATCCAGGTATGGGTGGCTTATCCGGTATTCCTTGAAGAAATCTGTCCAGACTCCGTTTGAAGGTGATGGGATCCGTTTCCTCTTTCGTCAGTTTTGGAACAATGTTAAACAGGGCAAGGCCGGTTGAGAAAAAGAAACTATGTCGCATTGTACCTATATGTTGTGATCTTGAATTGGGCAGGGGACGTATGGCCCGAGGACCCAGACTTGGATGAACCTTGAAACTAAAGTTCAGGTAAGAAGAAAATCATATTCTTTATTCTACAATTGTTTCAGTTCTATTAACAAACACACACACACACACACACACACACACACACACACACACACACATATATATATATATATGTATGTTTACATACACATGCATATCTATATATATGTATATATACATAGAGACAATATTAAAATTAATAATATCTTCGAAAATATATGTTAATACAATATTGTCAAGATAATCAAAATTGGTGATATTTCGACTGAATAATAGAAAACATTTTACCAGTTAATAAACATTAAGAAAAATGAAACGACGAAATCAAATTCAACTTACGACACTCATACATTCCACCGTTAGGGACATCATTGGATAACTGTTTAGCTTTATAAAAATATAATTAAAATAAGAAGAAAAATAAAAGTAAAAAATAAAATTAAATGAAAACCAATATTAAATATATTTAATAAATAAATGTATTTAAGAAAAGTAATTTAATTCTTGGAAATTTACTCTGAAATTACCAATGATGAAAATCCAAATAAAAGAAGTAATATCACCATACAAAATCTATAATATAACAATCTGAAATCTATATAGAAAAATTACCTAAAAGAAACCCTACAAAAATACCCTAAAAGCTGAGTATTTTTATGTAGAATTTTTAATGACGTCGCTAGATAACTAAAGAATAGAAACTGCATATATGAATCTTACGTTCTGCTTAATAGAAACTGAGATATTTTACGTTGCGATAATTATTTTGCTGTTTACTTATTATTGATTTGTAGGTACGTGGTATTTCGCTATGCAAGGCGGCGAGCTGGCAGAAACATTAGCACGCCGGGTGAAATGCTTAGCTGTATTTCGCTTGCTGTTGCGTTGTGAGTTCAAATTCCGCCGAGGTCGACTTTGCCTTTCATCCTTTCGGAGTCGATAAATTAAGTACCAGTTACGCACTGGGGTCGATGTAATCGACTTAATACCTATGTCTGTCCTTGTTTGTCCCCTCTATGTTTAGCCACTTGTGGGTAATAAAGAAATAGATGTTTCGTCTGCCGCTACGTTTTGAGTTCAAATTCCGCCGAGGTCGACTTTGCCTTTCATCTTTTCGGGGTCGATTAAATATGTACCTGTTACGCACTAGGGTCTGTCCTTGTTTGTTCTCTCTGTGTTTATCCCCTTGTGGGTAGTTAAGAAATAGGTATTTCGCTATGCAACCATAATATACTAAAAATATATTAAATGTTCTTATAATTCAACACCGTGTCCTACTGCGATAGCAGTGCATTTTACATTATTTTGTTAATGTTATCCCTCCAGATATTCTTTACAAATTATATCCAGCACTGTTTTTCTACAACATTTCGTATCGAAATGTCACAAATGCGTCTAATATGCAAATAGGTATATCCAGGAATTTAAGACTGTATTTGTGGTGGTTATGTAAGCAATGTGTTCGTAGGTGGGTACTGATGAAGGGGAAAAACCCCAAAATATGGCATATATATTCATTTACCATTTTTGTCTTTCATCATATCTTTTGTGTGGTGTTATGTGCCAGGCTGTGTTGTAGGGAAAGACCGGAAGTGAGGGAGTACGCATGTCCTGTCTGAAGTGAGCCTGTAGGTCCTACAGGAAGGGCCGCGGTGGACATGCGGGGTCGGTGAGGCACCAGCAGGCAGTTAACGCTCAACAGCGTATGAGAGCAGACGTGTTAGACGGTACGGCGGCGAAACAGAGCATGTCGGCGTTGTGAGTGAACATTTCAGATTGACAGTTAAGACTAACGCAATTCCCTCATTACTTCCGTCTTTTTTGAGCCGAAATAGCTTGTGTTGTGATTGAGAAAAAAGAAGGAAGCAAAGAAAGAATTGTTGTAGTCTTACCTGTCGATCTGGAAGGTTCCCTCACAACGCCTACGTGCTCTGTCTCGCCGCCGTACCGTATAACACGTCTGCCCTCATACGCTGTCGACCGCCAAATACTTCCTCGCGCCTCGCCGACTCCGCATGCCCAACGCGGCCCATCCAGTGGGACCCACAGGCTCCACCTCCGACAGGACATGCGTACTCTCTTACTTCCGGACCTTCCCTACAACACAGACTGGCTCATAACACCACAGTTTGTTTACAACTGACGTCTGGATACGAAACGTTGCAGCAAAAGTCAGCGCTGGCTATAATTTCTATGAAATATCTGTAGAAATCACTTTAACGAATTAATGTATAAAGCACAGCTAACGCAGAAGAACGTGATGTTTATTAATAGAAACATTTAATATACTTAATATACTTAATATACTTAATATAAAAGCTGCGAGCTGGCAGCACGCCGGGCGAAATGCTCAGCGGTATTTCGTCAGCGGCTACGTTCTGAGTTCAAATTCCACCGAGGTCGACTTTGCCTTTTAAACTTTCGGGGTCGATTAAATAAGTACTAGTTACGCATTGGGGTTGATGTAATCGACTTAATCCGTTCGTCTGTCCTTGTTTTTCCCCTCTGTGCTTTGCCCCTTGTGGGTAGTAAAGAAATAGGAATTTCGTCAGCCGATACGTTCTGAGTTCAAATTCCGCCGAGGTCGACTTTGCCTTCCATCCTTTCGTGGTTGATTAAATAAGTACCAGTTGCGCACTAGGGTCGATATAATCGACTTAATCCGTTTGTCTGTCCTTGTTTATCCCCTTTAGCCTCTTCTGGGGAATAAAGAAATAAGAAACATTTAATAAACTTTATTGTATATTATGGTTGCATAACAAAATATCACGTATCTAAAAATAATTAGTTTTTACATACCAGCTCCAGGAATACGTTTATCTAAATTGGTATATTCAATAACGTAACACCACTGTGTGCGTTGGATATATTAGCAATATGTTCCGAGACGATAATGGGTTCGGTAGAAATAACCTTCACAAAATATATTTATGACATTAAACCATTTTATAAGAATTAATCTTATTATAAAATATTTAAGGCATGATTTTAATTAGTATTATATAAAAATAATGATGACGTCGCTGGATAAGTAAAGAATAATTAATCGCAGGTAAGAATTCCACGTTTTGCTTAATAGAAGCTGAGATACTTTACCTCGCGATGATAATGTATTTACTTCAATATATGAAACGGTTTTATGGAATGTACTTCATTATATAATAATTATAAGAATATTATAATTAAATATTGAAATATTTGAATCTCCTAAATTTATGGCAAAACTTAAAGTAAATTGACAGTTAAAATTAAATAAAATTAATTTAGAAGTAATTATAAAGTACATTTCCTTGAGGCAAAGGTCACAAGTAGAATATATGTGCTTATATAGTTCATTTTTATAACTGGCTTGCAAGATTCCTTATGTGAATACGTGTGTTGGAACAAATTTTGTTGTACGTAGGAAGAGTTATTACACACTCACTGATTCCATTCTACTAATTATTATTAATCAGTTGGATAAATACCCAACTAACAAATAGATTTTTAAAAAAATAATAATAAAGGAGTGAAATTGCACCCGTGCATATGTTATTAATATTGGCATAATGACACTCTTTAGGCAGAATTAAATATATATATATATGTTAGTTAGTTCGTTAGTTAAATTTTTGGCTCAAAAAGCAAAAAGCAAGGCCATGTAGGGGGACATAGAGTTATGTACAGGGTGGTATTCATGTAAAGAGTTCAGGCCACTCGAGGTCAAGGGAGACTTTGAACCAAGCGCTCGTCGGCATCTTCACCATCTCGTCTGGCAGCTTATTCCACGGATCCGCAACCCGAACGGAGAAAGCCCCTCTCCTTCGATTGAGATGAAATCGTCGCAGATAGAGCTTTTCGGAATGACCCCGCAGCTGACGCTCTGGAGCAGGAGTGAAGAACAGCTCTTTCGAGAGGTTACACTTTCCGCTTATGATGTTGTGAGCAAGAATGAGATCTCCATATATATATATATATCAAATATTAGAAAATAGAAAATGCCCTGAGAATATTATCATTGATAAAAGTAAGTACGTATCTATATTTTTACTAAAATGTTCTACTGGCTTCATTCTCTTTAAAATTGTGGCTTAGCCTTGCTGAAAGAAAATAAAGAAACATGATATAAGTTCCATTATTCTGTGGTGATTTCACTTCTGAGCGGTCAAGTGTTTCTCGTTTAAAATCACAAGTTACTGGTTCTTCAGTTCCTAGCTGCGATACGAAATTAAATTACAATAGCATTAAGTATTTCCTTTCGCATGCAGCTTTTAACTGTTGTTGCACAAACTTTACATGAAATTTCTGTACTACACATTGACAGCATAAATCAACTGCATAGAAGGTTATCGTTTATTACACTCTATAAATAAAATTTACGTAGTTACGTTATTAAGAGGGCGTTACATCATGCCTATTATGATGATCCTGAAAGGTATCACGATCGATTTTGGGGTAGATTTTCTGAAAAGGAATGGAACAGAGAGAAGGAATGCCAAGAAAGACACTTCTTGAATAGGTTATGTATACGAAGAGAATTATTTCAAAAGTGTGAAAAAAAAAATGATGGAATATCAGCGATATTCGAGCAATCGAACGATATTGGCTATAAGAGATACACCACTTTCAGGACTCAGATGAATTCGCATCAGGCATGAGTAACTCAACGGATTATCTGTAATACACCAGCATTCCTGTAATACCAGCATTATCTGCTTCCAGCTCCATCTTAAATTTTGATAATTCTTGATCTAATTTTCTTAAGTGCCTATCAATTAAGTCATGTCTATGGTTTGCTAAATGAACTTTTCCATCTGCGTCATCAAGTACTTTAAAGTAACCTTGTTGCAATTTGGTAAACTGTTCTTCACGGCAGTCAGTCCGAGCATTTGGCTATCTTTTACTCTTTTACTTGTTTCAATCATTTGACAGCAGCCATGCTGGAGCACCGCCTTTTAGTCGAGCAAATCGACCCCGGGACTTATTCTTTGTAAGCCCAGTACTTATTCTATCGGTCTCTTTTGCCGAACCGCTAAGTGACGGGGACGTAAACACACCAGCATCGGTTGTCAAGCAATGCTAGGGGGACAAACACAGACACACAAACACATACACACACACATAAATATACATATATACGACAGGCTTCTTTCAGTTTCCGTCTACCAAATCCACTCACAAGGCATTGGTCGGCCCGGGGCTATAGTAGAAGACACTTGCCCAAGATGCCACGCAGTGGGACTGCACCCGGAACCATGTGGTTGATTAGCAAGCTACTTACCACACTTCTTGAAAAATACGGCTACCTTATCATCTAAATCATCTAATGCATTCTGTACTTGCAGTTCCATCTCCCTCATTTCGGTCAGGTGGTGTCTCGCATCTCCATGGGCAAATTCTCAATCACTTCCGAATAATCTTCCAGGTACAACATTTTGCTCACCACACACACGCGAATAATACAGTAAAATTTTATCGGTTGAAATTTTCAAAAGAACTCTTTGTTATCTTTTTTTCTTTTACTTCTTTAAGTCGTTAAATTGTGGTCATGCTGGAGCACCCCCTGAAAGTGTTTCAATCAAATGAATCGATCCCAGCAAAAACGTTTCGCTTCTTTTAATTCTGTTTATCTAATCCGGTACTTATACCATTGGTCTGTTTTGTGGAAGGTATAAGGTACGGGAACGTAAACAAACAAACACTTGTCACGTAGTGGAAGAGACACAGACAGGTACGCAGACACACAGACACATACTCACAAAAATGTGTGTATATATATACATGTGTGTGCGTGCTTTTTTGTGTGAGGAGTTTCCACAAAATTTACTCAGAAGGGATTGGTCGGCCCTGTTTATATATTGAAATGATCTTTTCGGTTTGAACGGCAGTTTTTAACATAATTTCTAGGTAACTAAAAAAATTTTAAACTTCGTATACTGGTAGAATGTGTTTATAAAACATCTTTTTCTCTTGGCTTTATTGAGAAAATTCTATGGTTTGTAAGATATTTGTTGTTTTTCCTTCAATTTCTGCAATTTCAACCAATCACTGACGTCCATTGAGGTAAACAACATTCTGTGCCATTTGAATATGTCCCTCGTTTAAGAAACAGATTGGGTTTATTTATATTTGTAAAGAAAAATAAGATACCCTTCCCCCCACCCCTAATCTTAACCCTAACTAACCCTAATCCTAAAATAGATTGAAATGCAATAGATCGATACTAGGGTCATAATTATGGGTGACAATTTCATATGACACCGCTAGAATAAACTGCCGTTCAAACCGAATAGATCCTAAGAAGACCCTTGCTCAAGCCGACGATTAACTGTATTGAACCCGAACCCATATAGTTGCAAAGCGAGCTTATTAACACTCAGCCATATCTACGCCTGCTTGATTTTTATAAATAACTAACAGAGATACCCGGCGTTGCCCATGTTACATACAATTGAAGAATTAGACTTTTCTGTTATATTTTGTCTAATGAACTGGAATATATATGTTTCGAATTTCATCAAAATTGCAGATGAGAGTTATTTCCCTCTTTACACACCGCAAAAAATTGTAATCGTGCCACATATGTCACATGCTACTGTTATGTATGCGCATATTCCAAAATACCAGTCTTATTGAGCCTGTTAAAAAGATTTTGCTCCTGAAAAATGAAGGTCATAGAGCTCTAAAATGTGAGAGTTAAGGCCCCTGTTGGGGGTGGGTATCGTAATGTCAACCAGAGAAGTTGAATTGTTGAGAATCATTTTTACTTGGGTCTTATATCTATTGTTTGAATTTCTTTGAAATAGGAAATATATGTTCACTGGGTTTGTAAAAGAGAGCAAAGCTACAGGAAACAAAAAGACGAATGATCACAATAAGCAGTCAGTTACCCTACCCTAGTCGTTACCACTCCCAATGTAGGATTCCTCACCATCCAGGTGACAGGCACAGCCGTAAGATGCATTACGAATCTATAGCAATTGGAAGTGCGTGACCCAACTGAAATATACATTAACAACTGTGTGACCTGAGGGCTTAGGAGAAATGAAAGTTGGAGTTTGCAAATGTCCACTATACTGATATGTAACTGGACAGAATAAATTTACAATCTATAAATGGCTTTGAATAACCATTCACTCATCTGTGAAGGCCTTGAAATCAATGTTACCATCTGGGGACTATGTGTGACCGACTGATAATAAAAAAGACTGAAAGGAAGTCTGCAATCAAATAACTTTACTCAACACTTTGCAACTGAATCAGTGGAGGCAAAGATGCCTCTCATTTACTTGACAATTTATGCAGCACATTGCAGAAATCACAATGTAAGTGTATGTCAAAGCAAACTCTTATTATATAGAAATACAATTTGCAGGACTAGATACAAAAACGTTTGACCGGAGTCTCGCATGCATAGAGTCCAACAAATTATATTTATGCGTATCTTTCAAATATCTTCACTTTGGCGCGCTGAGATCGGAAATCTACCCTGCAGCCAATAAGTAGCAGCAGTCAATTTACCGGTTTGAGAACATTTTTTATTATTTAAAATTTAATAAGGGTAGAAATTGATATTAATCAATTAAAACCAGTGGCCAAGCATATTAAAAAAGTCCGAAGATTAAAATATTTTTATATACAAAATTTAAAGGACTGACCAATAAAAGTGGACGGTCAACATTCTAGATATAGACGTCAAATCGCTATTTTCCATAAAATATTTTTTAATGCTTTGGTTCGTGCTGGGTTCTTATTTGAACGTCTATATCTAGCATGTTGACCGTCCACTTTTAGTGGTCAGTCCTTTAAATTTTGTATATATATATATATATATATATATATATATATAGATATATATATATATATATATATATATATATATATATATATATGTAGATAGATAGATAGATAGATAGATAGATAGATAGATAGATAGATAGATAGATATAGATATATACACTCACACACACAAAGATATATTGGTAGATTCAACCGATTAAGCAAACAAAAATATGAGACACGGCCTAGTGCTTTTTTATGTTGATAAGCCTGGTACTTATTGTGTTAGTTTGTTCTTTGGAAACCAGTAAGTTAAGAGGATGTAAATAAATGAACAGCAGTTGTGAAGCAGTGATGAGGACGAAACACGGAGACAAAGACACACACATACATTTACATATATACATACATATATATACGATTGATTTGTTTCAGTTCCTGTCTACGAAATCCATATATATTGTTGCTGGCATCCTTTTTGTCTCGGAAGAAAATGGAGTTGCGCATAAAATAATCTAGTCCGGCTTTTACATTTCATGTCCTAATACATCTCCTGCTGTGGCTGTGTAGTCCTATCCTGGACAAACACTCCCTCTGCCAGGTGCCGCAAATGTAGCGAAGGCTTTACCTGTCATACTTTCATGTTGACATCTTTTCTTGTCTTTCCATTTCTCCTCTCTATGTCATTCTTTGTGTTCCCTCTTTTACGGTACCTCGCCAATCTCCACGGTTGCTGGCAACTGCTATCCAGTTGGTAATATTGATGTTGCAGGCATTCATGTCCCTTTTGCAAACATCCTTGTATCGTAAGAACGGTCTTCCCACCTAGTTCCCCTAGCAAGCTCTCCGAAGAGTATGTCCTTGGGGATTCTGCTATATTCCATACGGATAACATGTCCAAGCCATATCATACGTCTTTGTGTGAGGAGTGCAAACATGCTTGGTATTCCTGCTTGCTTGAGGACATCTTTGTTGGGGACATGATTCTGCCATTTGATGCGAAGGAATTTCCGGAGGCAGCGCAGGGGAAAGATATTTAGGCGACGTATGGCGTAAGTATGGCGTCCAAGTCTCACTTCTATACAGTAGAGTGCTAAGTAGACATGCCTGGTAAACCTTCATTTTTTGGTCTTGTTGTCCAATGCCCGTTTGGATAGTTGGGCCATCACAGCAGCTGCCTTGCCAATGCGTATATTGAGCTCAGCGTCAAGGGATAGGTTGTAGGTGACGGTAGAGCTAAGATAGATAAACTTCTCCACCTCTTGTAGCCTGTGGTCTCCAATATGTGTGTTTGGGATGTCCGATGAAGCCTGACCCATGATGTTGGTCTTCTTGAGGCTGATAACTAAGCCAACGTCGCTACATGCTTGCTCAAAACAATTGATGAGCCTTTGTAGGGCTTCTTCTGTGTGTGATACCAAAGCGGCATCATCAGCAAATAGCACCTCCTTGATCAGGACGTTTCTGAGTTTGGTCTTGACACGCAGACGCTAGAGATTGAACAGTTTCCCGTCACTTCTACTGTGCAGAAACACTCCATCATCAGATGTCTGAAAGGCATGTGACAGCAGCAGCGAGACGAAGATGCCAAATAATGTAGGTGCAAGGGCACAACCTTGCTTTATCCCGTTTTTTATTTGGAAGGCGGTTGATGTTGGACCATTGTGCTGTATGGTGCTTTGCATATCATCATGGAAAGATTTGATCATCCTCAGCAGCTTTGGTGGACATCCGACTTTTGGAGCAGGATGAAGAGGCCTTTTCTACTTACCAAGTCAAAGGCCTTTGTCAGATCAATGAAGGCCATATATAATGGCATTTTCTGCTCTCTGAACTTCTCCTGAAGTTGGCGTATGGAGAATATCATGTTAATAGTTCATCTGCTTCTTCTAAAGCCACACTGCGATTCTGGATAAATTCGAGAAGCAAGCAGTTGCAGCCTGGACAGGATAATGCGAGCAGAGGTCTTTCCAACAGTGCTTAGAAGGGACATACCACGGTAATTGTTACAATCACCACGGTCACCTTTGTTTTTGTAAAGCGTAATGATGTTAGCATCCCGCATATCCTGAGGGACTGTATCCTCTTCGCAGCACTGACACAGAAGCTCATGAAGGTGCCGAGGCAGGATAGTGTTTTAGCCGGCTACAGTACCCTAGTCGTTACCACTCCCAGTGTAGTATTCTTCATCATCCAGGTGACAGGCACAGCCATAAGATACATTACAAATATATAGCAATTGGAAGGACGTGACCCAACTGAAATAAACATTAACAACTGTGTGACCTGCATCTGTGTGTGTGTGCGTGTGTGTATGTATGTGCGTATGGGTGTATATATGTATGCATGTATATATGTGAATTTATGTGTTCATATTACATGTACATCTATATATATATATATATCTACACATATACATGTATACATATACATCTATGTGTATAGAAATAAGTGTATACATATACAGTTATACAAACACACACACACACACACGCGCGCATATACATACATAGGTAGAGGTGTGGCTGTGTGCTAACAAACTTCGTCCCAAAACACATGGTCCTGGGTTTAAATTTAAATTTTAAATAATAAGGGTGAGAAATTGAATATTAATTTGATTAATATGAATTGAAAACCAGTGGTGTAGCATATTAGACCATGGCGGATCTCCTTCTAGTAAAATGGATGTCCACTGTTAATGGTTCATCCCTCTTATATAATAGTTTGACTTTAATAGTTTCAGTATTAAAGTGAAAGTATCTGACATTACAATAGAGAGCTGTTTTTATTTCACTTTTAATACGTAATACTGAAATAGTGGAGAAGATATGATATTGTTGTGGGCTAGCCCTAGGCAATCAGTTAGAAGTTTTTTGCCCACGAGACTACATGGACCCTAAGTAAAGCATGTGTAAAATTTGAATGAAATTGGTTGTGTAGTTCTGAAGTTTTAGGGATTCAGACAGACAGACACACATTCTCAGTTTAATATATATATAAATAGATATTTATAAAACCTGGAGTCATGGCGCTTTTCTTGAGTTAGAACGTCATTTGTTTTAACACAATAAATTTAAATTCATATGAACTGCTTAAGCTGTTTATTAGGAGCAAACAAACAATATTTTCAGGTTTTATAATAATAATATAAATTTCACGCGGGTAGTATATAAAAAGCAGTGTATATTTGGCGAGACTTCATTATTTCATTTGCCTGTTTAAATAATCAATGGACGCTTTTGAAATTAATATTAAAATCAATGCAAGCACATTCTTAATGAAGTAAGGCAAGTAGGCTGGATATGTGATGTTAATATGAAATAAGCGAGCAGAATGATCGTTAAACTAACAGCGTCTATGATGAAATAATACAATAGTCTGCTGTAAATATTACAGAAAAAGTCTTTGAGAGCAATTTCATAAAGTAGCTTCAGCCGTAGTGCTTTAGATATGAAGCATTTTGACAACTGTAAGCTGTCATTCATTCATACAAGAGTTTATTTCATTCATACTCACACATAGACAAATAATGGGCACCAGGTATGTGGCAAGCTCAAGTGACGTCGATGTCCTGAAATTTATTGAAGACGTCATCCGTAAATGATGTATTTAATGTATCCTACAATAACTACATGCCAACATTTATACAAATTAGCGCTGCGGCTCAAAGGTGAATTATTTTCATATCATTGTTGTCATGCTGTCTGAATTAGCTTTTCTCACCAAAGAAAGGTGTGTTTCTGGTGAGTTATAAATTAATAGATGACATACCAGTTACGAAACCTCGACGAAATACGCTTGTGTGGATACATTTTGAATACATTTTGCGGAATATTTCCTTTTATGCTCATTTTTACTTTTAATATGTAAAATGGCGGAGTTTTCTTTTTGCATCGATACACACACATACACACACACACACACACACACACACACACACACACACACACACACACACACATATATATATATATATATATTTAAATATATATATATACAAAAATTTTATAATTATGAGCATAACCACGAAACGCGTATGTAATTAATCAAAGCCGGGTGTATTCGTTACTTTTTTCTCTTTACCTGCGCGAGTTGTAGACTATTGCTGTCTGGGAGATATCTTAAGGTAGTAGAATAGTATTTTAACTGCTATTTCTAAATTTCGGTATGTGTTGAAGCAAATTTTGCTGAAGCCTAATTATAATTATGCTCATAATTATAAAAATTTTGTGTAAGTTTACCGATAATGGTTCTTTTAGCATGCCGAAGTACTTTGTAAAATTATTAATTGATTAATTAAGTTTACCCTTCTTTATTATTATATGTATATATATATATTCAAAAAGCAATAAAGATTCAAGTTAATTTAAATGAATTTACTTGAATATGGTACCTAACTTAGATGCACCAAAACAAACTATACGGTTTTAACAATACAGTAATGTGGGGTGATTATAAGCGAGAAAGAAGCAACAAGAATGGATAGGTTTTTAGTACAATCGTTTCATACAAGGACAGGCTTTATTAAAAGTTGCAAAAATTGCAGCATATAAACGTGTCCCGTACTCATCAGCTAAAATACATGTGAGTTCTCTAGACATCCTAGTGGTTGAGGCAATACTCATGAAGTAATGTATATATATATATATATACCTTCTTGAGGTGGGGGCGGCAATTTTCTTGGCTCCCTTCGCCGTCCACAGAAATAGCGTTCGTAATACTTTTTTTCGTTCGGCTTAACAGCCCTTCTTGTCTATTTATTTTCCTTGACTTGTCTTTTACTGCTTATATTTTGTACTGTCATTACTGTCCTGTTTTTGTTACCATTTTTACCCCTCTGCAAAAAGATCTCAAATTTTATTTGATTTGCTTTTCGCAGGAAGGAAAGTTTCTATCGAAGATTCGTCTCACCTTCACCTTCGAAACGTAGAGTAGATGAAACCATGGCGACTGAAGAAGGGGTTTTTTCCTTGTGTTATTTGTCCTGTACTCTATTTTTGTTGTTGTTTAAGACAAATGTCCAGTTCCTTGGGTTTGTGTCTAGATTTTCGTTTCTCATTGTGTTCGACGTTTTTTTGTGTGTCCTGTACTCATATATGCGTGTATATATACATGTAGAGGTAGGTACGTACATATATGTATATATATATATATGCATATGTTTTATTTATTAATATATTATATGACGGAACGCACGCATCCCTTTCTAAGTAAGATTGTTCTTGATATATATATATATATATATATATATATATAATCCTTTGCATCTCTGGCTGTTTTCAATGTATTCTTAAACGGATTAACCAAATCAAATCAAATTTTACATGACAATATTATGAGACTCCAGGATTGACAACATGTAATTTTTTTAGATTAAAGCAATACGACATTGGCACTATTTCCTTATTAAATCTCAAAACTCGAAGGATAAAAGTGAAATTTCCGATGGTATAACAGTTATAAATAGTTTCACTTTTAATAATTCATTATGTATATACATACATACAGATATATATATATATATGTATATATATATATATATATAATATATATATATATATAATATATATATATATATATATATATATATATATATATATAGATATAGATAGATAGATAGATAGATAGACCGGTATTATGATTGTCAAAAGAGGGTGTAAGGCGCCCCTTTCTTCTGATAGCCTACAGGTCACCATTGGACAAGGTGTAGTATCTGCTAGCATCCCGGGTCAGGGTAAGGTCGAAGACGTCGGCAGCAGGGCGTTGGGTGGTCAAGAAGGCAGCAGAGTCATGTAGATCAACGGTTTCAAAACCACTGCAGCTACGCGGACGATCGATACTTGGATAAATATCATACATGAACTTGTGTCTGTTTATGATACGACGATAATAAATGAGTTGTATGTGTCATTGACGGTCGGTTTCAGATGCACATCGAGTTTTCTTTCTCTGTCGCTGATCTAGAACCTGTGCGCGCATCTCATCATCGTTCTCTGATGCACGTCCTGCGTTTGTTTGTTGTTCGTCTTGTGACGATCTTTATGTATGGGACATTGTTTTGAATAATAAATATCAGTAAATAATAGTGAAATAAAATTCGGACACAGTAATGCAAGTAACATATGTATGGGCGTAGGAGTGACTTGCTTACAAACCACATGTTTCCGGGTTCAGTCCCACAGCGTGGCAACTTGGGCAAGTGTTTCTTACTATAGCCTCGGGCAACAAATGCCTTGTGAATGGATTTGGTAGACGGTAACTGAAAGAAGCTCATCGTATATATATATATATATATATTATATATTATATATAATATATATATATATATATATATATATAATATATATATATATGTATATATGTGTGTGCGTGTGTGTGTATATGTTTGCGTGTCTGTGTTTGTCCCCCCTAACATCGCTTGACAATCGATGCTTGTGTGTTTACGTCTTCGTAACTTAGTCGTTCGGCAAAAGACCGATAGAATAATTACTAGGATTACAACGAATAAGTCCTGGGGTGGATTTGCTCGACTAAAGGCGGTGCTCCATCATGGCCACAGTCACATGACTGAAACAAGTAAAAGAGTAAAGAGTTATCATGTAGAAGAATAGTTTAAGAGAATGAGAAATGTTTTTGATAAGGAGTATCAGCAAGTTATCGTAAATTGAAAGTAAAGATGTATGAATATCAGTAAGTAATAGAGAACTGAATTTTCAAATGCTGAATGGTGTCAGTGGTTTTTGCTGAAATTCCGACGGTATATTACAGGAATGTAGGGTAAGGTGTTGTGTAACTGTCTTTTTGTTGGTGTGTCGATGATTTTCGTTTCGCTGTGAATTTGTGTGTGTGCTTATGGCTTCACTGTCAGAGTGTCTCTGCTCATATTCTGGTTAATATAGGGCGTAACAAATATCAGAAAATCCAAAAAAAAATGTGTGTAATAGGTGTAAAACAACTTCCTATGAACGAATATGAAAAAAAAAATTCGCGCACGCGAAAGGGGGGTGGGGGAGAGGCCTCGGAAAATTCACATCGGGAAGTTCCGAAAGCGTCTGAGGGGCTGACCCGGGCACCAAAACAAAAAAAAATTGTGTAATATGTGTAAAACAACTTGCTCTAAACGAATATGAAAAAAAAAATGCGCTCTCGAGAAAGAGGGGTGGGGGAGAGGCCTCGGAATATTTATATCGGGAATTTCCGAAAGCGTCTGAAACGGGCACAAAAACAAAAAAAAAAACAGCGTAATAGGTGTAAAACAACTTGCTCTAAACGACTATCATGAAAAAAATGCGCGCTCGCGAAAGGGGGGTGGGGGAGAGGCTTCGGAAATTTCACATCTTCAGTCCACGGCCTTTAAACTAAGAAAAAATAGTGTAATTGGTGTAAAACTACTTGTTCTAAACGAGTATCAAGAACACACACTCACACATGAATCATAAACTCCGTATTTCGCAAAAAAAAAAAAAAATAAAGAGAAGAAATTCTGGAAAAAGTGAAGAAATGTTGGATCTCCGCCATGTGAATCAAAATACGTGTCAGAAACATCTTGAAATACTACAGAAATTATGTTACGAAAATGATAATGTATACATACCTCTTTGAGTGGTCCATCGATAATGATGATAAAGAAATGAGTTGGATTTGAACTCAGAATATTGACTAACACAACTACATACTACAAGACTCAAAATATTCAGCCAAGTCACCACCCTTTAACTAGCAATAATAATAACATCAATAACATAACAGCCAAAAGATTTATTTGTTCTGAAAATAACAATCATAGTAAATAAATATGTTCTTTAATATTCACATTCATGTGCACAGTTAAACACACTTACATACAAACAGTCACGCATGCATAATACAGAACGGAACACATAAATGAAGGATGCATTACTTAGTATATATTACATCTAGAGAATTTTGATTAATAAGTCAAATATGCAAATTATAAAGATAATTAATTGCTTACTAAACAGTGTTGTAAAGGTGAAAAAATAAATTGGGAAAAAAATACACGCCAAAACTAATTAATAAAGGATAATTAGGGAAGGATTGACACAAAATAATAATTTTTTCTGTCTCTTTTTTTCTGATAAATGCATCTTAATAAGTGAGAAGAATTGCATATATCTGAACTATTTCAAAGAAAAGCATTGTAGTATGTAGTTGTGTTAGTCAATATTCTGAGTTCAAATCCAACTCATTTCTTTATCATCATTATCGATGGACCACTCAAAGAGGTATGTATACATTATCATTTTCGTAACATAATTTCTGTAGTATTTCAAGATGTTTCTGACACGTATTTTGATTCACATGGCGGAGATCCAACATTTCTTCACTTTTTCCAGAATTTCTTCTCTTTATTTATTTTTTTTTTTGCGAAATACGGAGTTTATGATTCATGTGTGAGTGTGTGTTCTTGATACTCGTTTAGAACAAGTAGTTTTACACCAATTACACTATTTTTTCTTAGTTTAAAGGCCGTGGACTGAAGATGTGAAATTTCCGAAGCCTCTCCCCCACCCCCCTTTCGCGAGCGCGCATTTTTTTCATGATAGTCGTTTAGAGCAAGTTGTTTTACACCTATTACGCTGTTTTTGTTTTTGTGCCCGGTTCAGACGCTTTCGGAAATTCCCGATATAAATATTCCGAGGCCTCTCCCCCACCCCTCTTTCGCGAGAGCGCATTTTTTTTTGTCATATTCGTTTAGAGCAAGTTGTTTTACACATATTACACTATTTTTTTTTTGTTTTGGTGCCCGGGTCAGCTCCTCAGACGCTTTCGGAACTTCCCGATGTGAATTTTCCGAGGCCTCTCCCCCACCCCCCTTTCGCGTGCGCGAATTTTTTTTTTCATATTCGTTCATAGGAAGTTGTTTTACACCTATTACACACATTTTTTTTGGGATTTTCTGATATTTGTTACGCCCTATATTAACCCATATTCTTTTACTCTTTTACTTGTTTCAGTCATTTGACTGCGGCTATGTTGGAGCACCACCTTTAGTCGAGCAAATCGACCCCGGGACTTATTCTTTGTAAGCCTAGTACTTATTCTATCGGTCTCTTTTGCCAAACCGCTAAGGGACGCCGACGTAAACACACCAGCATCGGTTGTCAAGCAATGCTAGAGGGACAAACACAGACACACAAATATATACACACAAATACATATACATATATATATATGCATACATATATATATATATATATATATATATATATATATAATATATATATATATATATATATATATATATATATATATATATATATATATATATATATACGACAGGCTTCTTTCAGTTTCCATCTACCAAATCCACTCACAAGGCTTTGGTCGGTCCGAGGCTACAGCAGAAGACACTTGCCCAAGATGCCACGCAGTGGGAATGAACCCGGAACCATGTGGTTGGTTAGCAAGCTACTTACCACACAGCCACTCCTGCGCCTATGGGAAAGAAATTTGTACATTTATATCTGAACGGAGAAGTTAAAAAAGTAGGTATATCTGAAGCATGAATAAATATACATATATATATATGAGTGTGAGTGTATCTGTGTGTATGTGTGTGTGTGTGTTCTTTTAGAGGGAGAGAAAGAGAGATAGACAGAAAAAAATAGCGG
>NC_043002.1:14088911-14123911 GCF_006345805.1 Octopus sinensis
TTGTTATTCCATAATGTTGGCATAGCTTCCAATGTATGTAGGTTCCAACTCTGTCATGTCTGTGAATATATTCCTTCTTAGCCAGGACTGGGCAGCTAGAGATAATATGATTTATTGTTTCTTGTCCATCTCCACATATTCTGCAGTTACTTGTAATATTTCTTTTCATTACATGTTTTGGTAACTTCTGGTGGGGAGGCTTTGGTCTTGTGCTGCAATTAAAAATCCCTCTGTTTCTGCTTTGAGTCCTGAGCTTCTCAACCATTTCTGGGATTTTTCTTTGTCTATTTCTTTTGCGTTTAGTTTAGTCCAGTATTTACCATGAAGGGGCTTTTCTTGCCATCGTTATATCATGGTTCGTTGCTGTTCTATTTTTAGTTTGGATTTCATTTGTTTTATAGCTTTTGTTGTTTCTTCATCTTCTTCTTCTTCTTCTTCATATTTATTAGGTCGTATGATTTCTTGTTTGTATTTGTCAGCTTCCTTAAAAACTGAGAACAGTTTTTTGTTTTGCTCGTGTTTTGCCGCTATCTGGATCAGTTTTCCTTCCTTCTGAAGTAAATATTTTTGCAGTCCTATGGTTGTTATTTTATAGTAGTTTTCCAGCTGTATAAGGCCTCTACAATCTTCTATACGTTATTATTATTATTATTATTTTATTATTATTATTATTATTATTATTATTATTATTATTATTATTATTGTATTATTATTATTATTAGTATTATTATTATTATTGTAGGGATTATAATTCAAAAACTTATAGGGAAAAATTCAATCGATTAAACAATTCAATAATGAAAGATGTTATTCACACCATATAGAACAAATATACTATGAAAACCTTATTCTAAAAATCAATAAAGTATATATTCTCTCAGTTGGCAAAAATGAGTTGTACCTATATTTCAAAGAGCCAGCCATGTTACACTCTATGTCACTCTCCCTGAGAAAAACGTTAAGGGTACACGTGTCTGAATCGTACTCAGCTACATGCACGTTAATTTCACGAGCAGGCTTCTCCGTTCATCGGATCAACAGAAACCCTCGTCGTAGTAAATGTCAGAGTGTCATTAATAATATATATATGGAGTGGTTGTGTGGTAAGTAGCTTGCTAACCAACCACATGGTTCCGGGTTCAGTCCCACTGCGTGGCATCTTGGGCAAGTGTCTTCTGCTATAGCCCCGGGCCGACCAATGCCTTGTGAGTGGATTTAGTAGACGGAAACTGAAAGAAGCCTGTCGTATATATGTATGTGTGTGTATGTGATTGTGTGTCTGTGTTTGTCCCCCTAGCATTGCTTGACAGCCGATGCTGGTGTGTTTACGTTCCCATCACTTAGCGGTTAGGCAAAAGAGACCGATAGAATAAGTACTGGGCTTACAAAGAATAAGTCCCGGGGTCGATTTGCTCGACTAAAGGCGATGCTCCAGCATGGCCGCAGTCAAATGACTGAAACAAGTAAAAGAGTAAAGAGTAAAGAGTATATATATATATATAGGGAGAATTCACAAAAAGCAAAATACGAAGACAGGTGGTGTAGACAACAAACAGATGTATTAGTATAACGCTTGAGAAGTGAAAAGAATTTTAACGTTTCTGGGATATTAATTAATAATATCCCTTCATCGGAGACGGTGTCAGACGAAAATTAAGTCATAGTTAGTTTAGATGTGATACAAAATAGAGAGTGATGTGGAGGAAAGAAAATAGATGTAAGATATGTATGGGTATTGAAGTTGTAAATCCGTTTTATAGGCATAATGGTATATATGCAATATTCCAATATCCTTCGAGTAAAGTCCAAAAGTCCAACAGAGTTTAATATGAGTCCTTCCAAATATAGAGTTTATTTTTACTAATCTTCTCTCTCTGTTTGTCTTTCATTTTTTGTTTCTCGCCTCTTTTTTCTCTTTTTTTTTCTTTTTATTTCATTCCTCTCTTCCTGTTTTCAATTTGACAAGACTAATATACTCCCTATTTCTAGGTTATTTTAAATACTAATATTTGACTCTGCACCACTGTATATAAATTTCTTATTGGGAATGACCAAGTTTAAAAATCTGCTGGATCGCACTCATAAGGGAATCTTACATTGCTTATAAACTCTATATTTGGAAGGATTCATATTAAACTCTGTTGGACTTTTGGATTTTACTCAAAGGATATTGGAATATTGCATATATACCATTATGCCTATAAAACGGATTTACAACTTATCCGTACAGCTCAAAGTAAGATTTATAAATCAAAATAAGCAAGAGGATATCCAGTAGTAGTAGTAGAGTTCGACCGTTTCAAGCGACACCATTTAATTGAACAATGGAATCATTACATCAGTTTAAATGCAGAGCTATATATATATATATATATATATATATATATATATATATACAAAAGTAAGCATATAAATGTGAATCAAGGTGAGGTGGGAAGAAATAGTACTTGAATACCGGACATAGAGTAAAATGCTTTAAACTGCAAAAACACCACAAAGATGTCAGAAAATTTTGCACTCAAAGTTTCCCGTTCCCGTTCGTTGGACAGTTGTTATTGAGAACACAACTGTCTTAGAAGCAGTTTTTGTGATAATTATGTGATGGTCTTGCAGCTTTCATAATAAAGTGTATACATACACATTAATATGTATAAACATACAAATATATGTGTATGTGTATGTTTGTGTATATACGATCTACAAGCAACGGCAATTGAAAATGATAAAATATAAGAGAGACGAGAGGTAAAATGAAAACTGAAGCGTATTGTTCATATTTGCATTGTGTCCTCACGGAGAATATCTTACTCCCAAGGCACAAATCTGATGCTCAGTTATGGCGATTACAAAACTGGCTTTTCATCAATTGACTGTGACCTTACTGCTTCATATATTCATTTCGGCTTTGGAAAATCACGAAGAGCGGTATTGTTGAGGATCACCACCTGATTCTCACTAGATTTCTGGTTTATGTTGTATGAACTGTAACATATCATTTTGACAATGTTCAGCCCATTTGTCATGAATTGCTCGTTTGTTTCTGATATGTAAACTTGTACGTGCTGTGAGGAAGGGAGAAACACGTACAGGATTTGTGTTATGAATTGAATGAATGTTTTCATATAATCATATAGCTATGCGCATATACGCACATGAACACACATGCACACACCTACACATATGTATATGATATAAGAAATATAAACAGACAGGTATAGCAGAATTTGCTTATATGCACATAAGGAAATAAGCACAACTGAAATTATGAACATTGATAAATAAGGAACAAAGTAAGCTTCATAATACACGTATAAATACACATACATGTATACAATGCGTGAATAAAGTTTAAAAAGGTGTCTTCATCAATTGTGTGTGTGAATATAGACATGAAAATGCTAATAATTTTAAAGTGTGTACTTCATAACTTAGTAAAAGCGAACATATGTGTCTATAATGACAAGACTAATTTGTTCATTGTGCAAAGAACATACTTATTTTAATAAGAAGGGGGAATGGAACGTGATGTCATGCAGCGTATACACAGAGGACAATCACTTAACTCTATGTTGTGAATCATAATTTAAGCTTTTCTTATATATTCACTGATAATACGATTATGCGATTTTCAGAATTTTAAGTCTAGCTCAATAATTTCCTGTTACTATTGAAGCCATTGTCTGATGTATACCCTGTAGCATCTTAATAAAAGCGAGAATCCATGCAAACTCTATGAACATCGCCAAAATCTTACAAAGATACCAGGAATTGTTATTGAAACGACCTTTAGTGAAATAAGCGTAACTCAGACGATTAAAAGACCATATGCGGTTATACATACATACACACACACACATAAATACATACACATTCGTACATACATATATACATATATACATATGTATGTATATATATATATATATATATATATATATACTTATATGAATAGCATATTAGCTAGTTAGAATATCTCTATAACAGATGAAAGCAATAACTGCGCATCTTCTAGATGGTTATTCGGTGCAATCGGCACCTGATATATATTGCAAGCAATTGAGTGAACTCCTACCATCTTCCAGCCACGAGACCACCAGACCTTACGGTTTCGCCCTCTCAGTAGACATCATCGGTTGTGGATACTTGTTAGTTAGAGATAGCGGTAATTCATTCTATCTCGTAATATAGAGAAAATAAGTGACACCCGGCGACGAGATTAGCCAGTAAGAGAATCTTTATAAGAGATGAAAGCATTAACTTTACTGAGAAGTAATGTTTATCGCCACTTCAACATGGCGATATATATCGGGTGCAGATAGCAATGAATAACCATCCGGAAGTTAAAATGGTATTAACGTCGGTTCCTAAGAAACAGCCATGTTGAAAGTCGATAAACACGACCGTTAGCCACTACACATATTTTTTCTCGTCCAGCTGGGGGTAACACATACGCCACAGAAACAGGGAAACCGGGCCCATGAGCCTGGCTAGGCCTGAAAAGGGCATCGTTTATCGTTTTTATAATATTTTAATAGGAATGAAACATGCCGTTTGTTTCCAAACGTATAAAAATGCATAAAGACCTTGAAAATTCAGAGTTTTCAAAATAAGTAGGAATATATTAAGAATAAGTCCTTCTTGATTGGTGTTAGTTGAGCGAGCATAGCTTTTATAACAAGCAGGTATGAACCCACGTACAATTACTAACATTAATTGACTTGTGTTTACCGTGTATAAAATTGTAGATGTATTTTCGAAAAAGTTGATATGCCTGGAGCCTATTTGTGCGACAGAAATCATGTTTTGTGAGGACACAATTACTGCCGAATGAGACTGGGGAGGTAAAGCAATTTCCTTATCTAGAAATGTTTCATCATCTAATAATGCCAGACAGTTTTTAATCGGCCGTAGGACAAAACATCTCTCCTGTAATATCAATGTGTATTATCTATTTATCGATCTATCTAGAAATATCGGTCTTTTTATGTTTTGTTTTAGACATCCTATTTCTGTGCGCATAAATATAGAAATGACATGAAGCCGACACCCACCACACATATAGTATATATATGTGTGTGTGTGTGTGTGTATATATGTATATATATATATAGTATATATATATATATATATATATATATATATATATATGTGTGTGTGTGTGTGTGGTGTGTATATATGTATATATATATGTATGCCTATATATATATATATATATATGGATATGTATACACGCACATATATATACATATATATATGCATACATATATACATATATATGTATATATATACATACAGATATATAAATATATGTGCGTGTATACATATCCATATATATATGCATACATATATATATATATATAATATATATATATATATATATATATATATATGCATACAGATATATATATATATATATGTGCGTGTATACATATCCATATATATATATGCATACATATATATATATATATATATATATTATATATATATATATATATGTATACATATATATATACACATATATATCCGTGTGGTTGTTTGTATGTGTGCGTTTGTATGTGTTTGTATGTGTTTGTATGTGTGTTTATTCATACACATACACACCGATATACATATCGTATTATATATGCATGTATCTGATTTTGTACTCATACACGTATATATACCTGTGTCTGCGTACGTATTTGTGTGTCAAATGTAATATATGTGTGTTACGTGTGTGTGTGTGTGTATGTGTTTTCTTGTTTGAGAAACAATACATGTTTTTTCGGGACAAAACAACCACCTACCACGAGCCCCCCCACTTTAGTTATTGGCTAATCAATGAACTACAGACCCGGCAATAATCAATCAATCTCTTTTGAAACCAACGGACTACACAGTTTAGCTATATCAAACAACATAACAAACGAAAAAAGAAAATCAAATTATTGAATTGTACTTTTGTACTGAGGTGAAGTAACCCTGAGCTACGTGATGGCTTTATTGTATTTTTTTTTTTTTTTGGCAAGTGCAAACGACAATTCCATGTAAGCTTCAGGCTTATAAAACCTCTTCAACGACGGGTCGCATCCGCTGTACATGATAAAATAATTATAACTGTTAAAAAATCGTTATGCGCGACTGAAGCGTTATTAGATTAAAACAGCCATCTCTGCATCATACTTAATGCATTTATATCACGGAAGGTAAACTAATAGCCTATGTATTTACTGTGTTTGAAAATATTTATCAGTAGCTAGCGGGAATTGTCCAGCAGTGGCGTTGAGAAGGTTTGATGCTCATATCACAAGACACATATGTTACAGGTGACACAAAGGTACACAAACTGTTTCTTAGTGTTCTGTGTAGCAAGGACTTAAATATTGATTGCGACCGAAAAACGTCTTATATTTTACAGTCATTCGTTTCGTGATAATGAGGTGAAGCAGATGGTAACAGAAGATTTATCGTTTCTTTTTCTTAGTTAACGTTTTCTATCAGCGCACAACGTGCGTGTGCTGTTAAAATATTTAGTGAGATGTGAATCTGGGAGATTTTCCTGCGCCCCATATTTACTTTATATGCTGTAAATCCTCGAGTATAATCCGCATTATTTCCACAAAATTTAAAGGTCAAAATCCCCAGTGCGTACTATACACGAGGTTAAAAATGAAAATGATTTTCTCAGCAATGTCCGAGGCTCTATTTGCTGTCCGGCAATGTTTATTCAGACGCATTTTGTGATGTCGGGCACGAAAATACCTTAAGCTAAACCTGAAAACAATGAAAGGCTCATCCATAAAGGGCTCATCCATAACTTGCAGTAAGCAACATTTATTAAACGTTATTACTGTTATTTCTTTACTTTCTGTAAACAAAATGTAGAAAAAAGCTACACATTTGCATTATGTTATATATACAATAATAATAAAGGACATTAGCGTATACAGTTTTACAAACCAAGGACGTTATATAGAGACCTCCTTGACTCAAGTTAGAGAAGGAGAGTGTATTATACACAAGGTTTAGGTTTTTCAGAGGTACAGCCCCACTAAAAATGCCCTGCGTATTATACCCAAGGGCGGACAATACTCGAGGATTTATGGTATGTTCCTCGTACCCCATGAGTTGAGTCTAGATTTCGATTATTTCTCCTGTAAATATTCACTTTCAGACATTTCTGTGAGAATCATTACTGTAAATCGTATCGAATCTCGCTATTATTGTTGCCGTCAGTTTCATTGTCATATTAACAAAAGACATAATATAAATCGGTGAAGATTTCAATGGTAAATTCTTTTTGCTACTGCAAGGGTACCAGCGAGCCAAAAATAAAGGAAAACATTATTTGCAGATAATTTACCAGACAGGGTATCTATGCCTCTTACAAATCGCTCCGTGCTCATATAAAATGATTTAAAAAAAAATTCATTGCAATTATTGAAATATGTTAAATGCTGGAGAATGACGATATAACACTTGCAATACTGACATTTATTTAAGGCAGCGGGTTGGTCCAATTGCTAGCACACCGGGCTAAAAGCTTAGCGATTTTTCATCAATCTTTGCGTTCTGAGTTCGAATTCCACCCAAGGTCGGCTTTGCTTTTTACATTTTTTGGGCGATAAAATAAATACCAGTTGAGCCATGAAGTTAATGTAAAAGGCTTAATCATCTGGCTTCGCGTCTAAATTTTCAAGCAAGTATTTACTTTTTATTAAGTTCTAATTCTAAATGCATTCTAAATGCCTAATTTTCTTTTCATTCTGTTAAGTTGTATATATATATATATATATCTATCTGAGACTCCCCGCCGCTCTCGGTCATGACTGACCATGGGATTGCACCTAGAAAGTTACCCTCCCAGACACAAGTCCAGGCAAGCTTGTTTATGGAAGACCAGCAGTCGCCCATGCATAACGGCCTCCTGTCTCCACGCTACCAGTATTATCCAATTTGAAATAAGTATAATCATCTTCATCCTCCTCCATCTCCTCTACTTTCTCCTATCCTCCCCTCATCCTCCTCATCATCGTCAAGTGCGTAATGCATTTTAAATTATAATTTATAGTACTTGTGACAGAGACGATACTTCATCATAGAACTCTTGTCTACCAATGTGTTTTTTTTTCTTTACTTTCACTTCCGAATTGTATTCTACAGAATTTATTGCAGTCTTGCACTGATACTATCACAGTACAATGCATATTATATACATATACACACGCACATACAATCACATGTATATAAATATATATATATATATATATATATAATATATATAATATATATATATATATATATATATACATACATGTGCATATATATTTACATATATAAATATACACCTATAAATACACATAGAAACATGGACGCGCGGGCACACATAAACACGCAGGCGCACTCACATGCGAACGCACATACATGACTTCATATCGCAAGAATTATAATTCAAATATAGTGGAAAATAGAGACAGCAGAAGAAAGAGAAAGGCAAGGAAAATGAGTATTTCCTGAAAATCATTAGATCTTGGAAAAGTTATGATGTTAAGTATTTTTGTTATATTTCTGTGGTGTTTTTCTGGTTAACTATGCAACTTAAGCTGCTTGCATGCATTGATACATATACATGAAAAAAACATAGAAACGCATACAGACACACACATACACATACACACGCAAGCTCATATAATACTGAATCGAAGACAATGACCTTATAATAATTCAGCAACTGCATACGATTATATATATGTGTGTGTGTGTGTGTGTATACATATATATATACACACGCATTATATATAAATACATATATATATATATATCCACACACATATATACACATATATATGCATTTATATACAAATATATACAAATATATACATATATATATATATATATATATACAACGCACACACACACACATATATATATAATATATATATATATATATATATATATATAAAGAGAGAGAGAGAGAGAGAGAAAGAGAGAAAGACAGCGACAGAGATACAAATATAGATATATACATTACTTAAACATCTATGAATACGTACACACATGTGCATATACACACATACATACTTATATACATACATATACGCGTATATTTATATGTGTATATATATATATATATTCATGTATATATATATAAATATATAATATATATCCAAGTGTGTGTATGTATGTTAGTATATATGCGTGTAAATGTACATGTGTGTATGTATTCATATGTGTATAATTAATGTATATGTCTATATCTATCTATTTCTCTTCTCATATATGTCAATATGTATGTGTATGTCGGGAAAGAAAGAAAGAGATGGAGAGAGAGAGGAGAGAGAGGAGAGAGAGAAGAGACCGAGACCGAGTGTGATAGCAAGAGTGAGAGAGCGAGAAAGAGAGATAGACTGGAAGTGAGTAAGAAAGATATGATAAGCCAGGAAGAGATTTGTATGTACATACACAAGCACGTAGAATTTACATTTGGCAATATTTCAATTCAAGTTGGCCACACTAAAATAATTTATG
The DNA here is from genome assembly GCF_006345805.1 of Octopus sinensis. Classification (NCBI taxonomy): domain Eukaryota; kingdom Metazoa; phylum Mollusca; class Cephalopoda; order Octopoda; family Octopodidae; genus Octopus; species Octopus sinensis. Next base: position 14,098,416 of record NC_043002.1, read on the forward strand.
CACGTCAGAACTTAGTTATTATCTAACGGATGTATAAGAATGTAGTTTATTTTTTCACTTTTCTTTTAATATATTCCCACTTTTCTCAAATATACACAATTGGAGTTTGAAAAGTATTGAACAAAATTATGTATGATTTTGACAGAAAAAATAAAACAATTAATGTCATAATTCTTTGAATATTAACAATGATGGTTTTATTAACAGAAATAAAAATTTCACTTCCATTGGAGTTCAAATATTAAAAATGTCTTGTTATAATTATTCTTGATGTATTGAATTAAAATGAAAAGATAAATATCACCATCGAAACTAAAGTAAAATTATGTTTCCTGTAATATTCAGATGAGCCTTTTATGATTATTATTTTTTTTCAACGGATATTTTACATAATATTATTCAGAATCCTGTATTTATGAATAGGAGCAGCGCTATAAGACGAAAAGTCCACGCAAAAGAAGATCGTGATTGAGATTTCATAGTAAAAGCTATCATTTACACACGCGCGTACACGAACACACACACGCCTATATATGTATATATAAATCTCTCTCTCTCTCTCTCTCTCTATATATATATATTATATATAATATATATATATAATATATATATATATATATGTCTATATAAATGTGTATATAGTTGTATATATATATATATATATATGTCTATATAAATGTGTATATAGTTGTATATATATATATATATACATATATATTTATATATCTATTTATCTATATAGATAGATGTATATATATGTGTATTTGTGTGTGTCTATAGGTATATGTATATACATATGAATACATAAGTGTGTGTGTACCTATCTATCTATATATGTATATATGTATGTATATGTATCTATATATATATATAATATATATATATATATATATATATATATTATATATATATATATACACACACACACACACATATATATATATATATATATATATATATATATATATATATATATATATATATATATATATATATATATATATATATATATATATATATACGTTATTGTATATGTCTTGTGTTGAAAGTTTAAATAACCCACTTATTGGTAGTGCTAATATGGGTAGCAGAAAAAAAAGTTAATTAGAGATAATGATACGATAAAGAGTGGTGCAATGACCTCAGTACAGCAACAAAAAGGCAACATCCACCAATGTCAAATATCTTGCAACCCATGCAAGTATATCGTGGCTTAATTTTGAGAAATCCCTCAAACTTGGCTATCCAGTTAAAACTTTGCTAACATCAACGAGCTTTCGATATCATTGATATCATCATCGATATGTCCGGTCGATGATAGTTCACTTCAAATTCAACATAATTTAATCAGTATAAAACCAGTTGTTGGTTTATGTTGTTGCCATGGGTTATCATACATATTATGTCAATAATAACGCGAAAAATTTCCTACATCTGGCAATTTTTGAGTTATGGGTTGTGAATGTAAATCACGTTTTATATATATACATGCTTGAGACATCTTAAACGAATGACGGAAAACATTGCTAAGAGTATATTTAACATCATTTTTCACGTTAAACACCTATGGAAATAGAAACTGCAAGAATTGCATTTTATAGAATACATCTTCTCATTCTTTTCCAAACACGAAGCCCACGGAAATTTTGTTTTAAATTCCTTAACCTGTCATATTTTTCAGTCATATATTGTAGAAATAGATATCTCCCTTTTAAAATATAGTGTGATTGTTCGTGATAAACATTATCAAATACACTTCAACGGTGAAAGTAATATTGGTTTCAAAGTTTGTCACAGGTTCTGCAAGTTCTGGGAAGGAGTAAGTCGATTACATCAATCCCAGTGCTCAATTGGTACTTATTCTATCGATTCTGAAGAACGAAAGGCAAAGTCAATCTCAGCAAAAAATGAACTCAGAATATAAAGACGGACGGATGTGTGGAAGAAATAATGGCGTCAAGTTTTGGCACAAGACCAGCAGTTTTAGAGGAGTGGGTAAGTCGATTACATCGACCCCTGTATTAAACTAGTACTTATTTCAACGATCACGATAGGATGAAACGCAAAGTCGATCCCTAATGTAAAGACGGATGAAAGTGTGAAAGAAATACTGGCAAATACTTCGATCAGCTGTGATCACAAATAAACCGAATTATTTCCAGCACATTTCTTGTACGTCCTGGGAATTTTTGAAAGGAGAAATATTCTCTGAAGACTGATAACTGCCATTTTACTGACTTGTTGTTCATATCAACTTTGTATTATGATACTGCAAGTTTAATATTGACCTGTTCAATATCAGCAATGTTCACCATTTCTGAAAAAGACTTGAACATTTTCCGAACATGGTCATATGTAATCGAATATCCAAGCACTCATAAAGTGTATTAAGCCATTTTTATTCCAAAAGAGAATAACTTAAAGTGAAATTTTTACACATTGTTTTGGCTTCCGATTTACAATGCTGCCGTCTTACTATTTGAATTTTCTCAGAGATCTTTAAGAAACTAAAACAATTATTATGCATGAAAATAACCTTAAAATGCACCGAAAGCTGGGGGTTCGAGTTTCTTACGTTTCGTCGAGCCGCTCCACCGCTTCTTCCCGAGTGAAAGAAAAAAATATATTTTCCAACATTACCAATTTATGGTTAAAATGTATGTGCCTCTGTTATATTGACTTTCTTCTCTTAGTCTTCAAAATATTATCAAGAATTGATAAACTATCCATGTCACCGATTCAAATTGGCCTTATTGCTTGATACTCTGCGGACACCTTTCAGAGAATAAAATGTAGATTGGTAAGTATATTTGGAATTCTACATCTTGGACATCCAGAAATTTCATGGCTCTTGTAAAATGCCAAAATATCCAACTTCAGTACGGTTGACGCTGGCCTTTCTCCCACAGCTTTGAGAGAACTAGCTGCATATCAGTGTTTTTAAAGATTGTTCGTAGCTCGTTATTGGAGTCCTGTATGTTATTATATCCATTATCTTGTTTCGTATGCTTCCTTGTTCCTCGTCAATCACCAACTGGGAGGAAACGGCAAAAACAGACCACTCTTCTGGAAAACCACCATCCATGAGGGAACGGCGAATTTCGAGTCGAAGAGGTCTGCAGAGCTGGAGGAGAAAAGACGACGACGGAAGGAGCGCCAACAACAACCACGTGCGACTCTCCCTTCCGGCACTAGATGTCCGCACTGTGACCGATCTTTTCGAGCAAGAATTGGTCTTATCAGTCACCTGCGGACTCACCAATACATTTGCGCGAAGACCATCATCCTCGACCTTGAGGGATTGCCATAGTAGTAGTAGTGTTCCTCGTACTGAGCAGTGATAATATATTTCGTTGGCTACATGAAAAATAACCGAAGCAAACACACGAACATTTAACTTGATGTTTATTGCCGGACATTTATATTTGATGATGGCTATCTACAACGTTGTTGTTGTTCTTCTTTGTTCGTTCTCGAGATTGCCTGTCTCATAAGGGTCGGTTTCCTGGTTTTATTGCTATATATGTTCCCCACCAAGACGAGACGCAGGTCCACCTCAGGAAGCTGCAATATGCAGGAGGAAAGTGTGGGAGAAAGTTATGGCGAAAGAGTCAGCAGAAGTTCGCCATTACCTTCAGCCGGAGCAGCGTGTATCATTCATAAACACCCGCATCACCCGGTCTGAGATTTGAACTCGCGATCCCACGACCGTGATTCCGCCGCTCTAACCACCAGGCCATGTGCCTTCAAGGTTATTTACAATCAACAATATTAATAATTGCCGATTCACAGGAGAGTAAAACCGCTCTTATGATATAGAAATCTATCTGTGTGGCATCATGCAGCTTGCTCTATAAGCCATCGATGTCAGCCATTGCAAATATTCGAAGAGAACTGTGGTGTCAGTGGTCTGTAGGCCATCTACGTTGGCCGGCAATAGATGAGGGTTGCAAATCAGTCCCCCACCCTAAACGCACAACGATAAATTAATGCTCCAACCAGACTGTTATAAGGGACAAGAAAGTACATTTTAGATCATTTTAGATCGAGAAAACTATATCCTGTTACATCTTCACGCTGACAGGTCAATTTTTAGATCAATCACGTGAAACTGTTCTAGATCACTTATGGTACCTAACCAAATATCTAGAGGCTAGTGTTCAAATCCCTCCTACAATTATAAGACTGACAACGGATATTTTGGAAGGAGAAATGTTCATTTTGTACTTGTTACATTTAGTTAAATATGGTTTTGGTTGAAAGGTCGAAACTGACTTACTGCATTTTACATAATAAAAGTATCAACTTTGCATTACCAGAATCAATAACAATATATTAATTTGGTGCCTTGGGTGTAAATTTGATTGATAAACTCATCCTACACATATTTTCCTATAATTTCTATGAAATCTTTTTTTTTGCGTCTTTGGACAGACTAAGAAGTGCTTACTTTATCCCTCTTGTATTTCGTGAGATGAGAATGTAAAAATGGATCAAATTCTATACAGCATTAACTCACAAAGATGTTTAACATTTAGTAGGAGAAGCTTATATTATATACAGTATAAATCCACACATACACACCTGCGTGTGTCTCTGTGTGTACAAAATATATCATATAAATGCTTATAAACACTGATATATGTATGTAGACATCCACCTGCGTTTATATACACACATGCATGCATGTGTATATGTGTGTTGTATATCTCTTTAACTCTTTTACTCTTTTACTTGTTTCAGTCATTTGACTGTGGCTGTGCCGGAGCACTGTCATTAGTCGAGAAAACCGACTCCAGGACTTATTCTTTGTAAGCCTAGTACTTATTCTCTCGGACTCTTTTGCCGAACCGCTAAGTTACGGGGACACAAACACACCAGCATCGGTCGTCAAGCGATGTTGGGGAACAAACGCAGACACACACACACACACACACACACACACATGTATATAAATATATATATATATAATATATATATATATATATATATATATATATATATATATTATATATATATATATACATATATGGTAGCTTCCGTCTACCAAATCTACTCACAAGGCTTTGATCTACCGAGGATATAGTAGAAGACACTTACCCAAGGTGCCACGCACACGCAGTGAGACATATATACATTATATGTATAATATATGTGATATACATATATATATATATATAATATATATATATATATATATTATATATATATATATATTATATATATATGGTATGTCATACATATACATATATTATAGATATATGATATATCTTATGTATATGCACGTATGTGTGTTTGTATACGTTACTGTATATACATAAAGAGATGAGTGTGCGTGTATTTGTCTGTGTTTGTGTCTATCTAAGTGATCCATCTCTGGAAAGTTGCAGAGAAACATTCCAGAGAGTGTATGTTCTATACTGACAAGCGTAGTCACTAATGTATGTGCCTACAATACATGTATTTGTATAGGAAATAATCCAACAACATTCGATTTATTGATTTAAGTGTTTCAGATCATTTACTCAATGTAACAACGGCTACTAAATGTTGTCTCCAGCGAGGAAAATGCCAGTTGCAACCGGACTAAATTTTCTCTTCACCATATTACATAGAAGCGCAGATTTCAGAGCTGAGACAAGAAGCCATTAAACGTGTACATTTATGAAGATATAAGAGGTGTCTTAAGTGGGCGGCGGTTATTTATGAGATAAAGTGAGAAAATTAAATGGCTTTTGTTCTCATGTTAATGTTCAAACGTGTTAAAGTGTACATGGTGTTATGATGGGTGTATTGGTAATCTTAAGACTTCGTGTATGGACATGTGGGCGAAAACAGATATTTCTTCGTATATGTATTTCTGTGAGAGTGTTTGTGTGGTGAAAGATGATTGTGTTTTTAAATGTGTAGTTGTGTCTGCCTGTGTTTATAAGTCTGTATATATTTGAACAACACAGCACATACACACATGCGAGCACACAAACACACATACACACACAAACAAAAATGGGATAGTGTGCGTTTGAATCTCAGGGTCGATAAAATAGGTTTTACGTGACGGCATTAAACGAAGTGTATTGCATTGAATAAAACAATCTTTAAAATGTATGAGTCAATTACGCAGTGATGTTCCTCACTTGTGACAAAAATTTAACGTTTGAATTTCAATATTAATACGCGAAATATTAAAGACACTTTGAAATGCAAATCAGAACAGGACCTGTGTGCAATATATCAAAACAAAACACTGAAAAAAGAAGAGAAGTTAAGCGTCTGCATGCATGTGCACTAAAGGGACATATTTTAGTGAAACGCCATGGCTGTGAGTAATGAACAAGCTGTTCTCTATTAGATTAACGTGGAAAATTTCTTTTAATGGTAGAAGACGAATTTAAATGTGTGTGTTAGTTTATTGAATTGAAATTCTGCCCATCATTTCACAAAATTACACGGATCTAATAAAAATTTAACAGCATCGGATGCTAGTTCTTGATAACTCAGAGTTGCAAGAGGGAAATAATTTAGATATTTCATAATATGAATAGAAAAGAAGATAAAAGACTAACCACATCCAATTAGTAACAATATTACTGCAGATGGGGAGCTGACAGAATCGTTCGAATCCCAGGTTACATTGGCATCTCAACTGTCTAAGTTCTATGCTCAAATACCGCTGAGGTCGATTTTGCCTCTCATCCTTTCGGGGTCGATGAAATAAGTACCAGTACTATATATATATATATATATAATACAAAAATTCTGAATAGCATAGAAGGAAAAGTCACTTCTGTTATCTAAGTGTCCATGAGTCGGAAAAATCCTCACTTATATATTACTCAGCAGTGTGTGTATATTACACTAGACAACAAATTTCAACTTTATTTTTGTTATTACAGACAGGCACGTAAACCTCCCATTCCTACCAAACTTTTGAAGGTAATTTCAGATCTGATGTCCAAAATATCTGTCACGTCCCCATTGTTTGTAACCGAAAACTCCTATTTTTTAATTTTTTTCTCGCCCGATTCTATTACGAAAGCTAAGCTGCTTTTCTGTGTCACGTTTTATGTTCAGCATACTTAAATAAGTGAACGGGGTTGTCTTCCATCCGGAATTCCGCCGGCAGAGTTACCACCTCTGCGCCCAATCATCCGCCAAAACGCGTTAGTATTTTCTTGTCATTACCGAAACGCATCTTCCTGTTTTTTAAGTGAAAGTTTTATGCTTCCTCTGCCATTGTCGCTTTTAGAATGACGAGTTCCCCTTCTGCAGGGACCAACAATAATCTGCCATCGTATTTGGTATCTGTTTTCTATAACTGAGATCTTTTGATGGATACGCTCACCATGCATGTCACTCAGGGTCCCAAGGTTGGCCGAGAAAAAGTCAAGATAAGAATGTGAAAAATGAATTCCATTTTTTCAGAAGATTTAAGCATGTTTTCTACGAGTTCACGTATGTGAAACAAGAAATATGTTTTGATATAAGGTAAGCGCGTAAATAAATTATTTAATTCTTTATGTTCTGAGAGCAAATTCCACCATGGTCGACTTTGCTTTCGTTGCAAATACAACTTATGTCTGTCGTAGTATTTAATGACTAATTATACTTTGGTATTCCAGTAAAATATTGCATTCACATGAGTGGGTTGAGTCGGCTTCTACTACTCATGGAAGAAGTTTCGTGGGAATATGTGGATTTCACAAGCGGTCCCCAACAATCCCGCGTGTAGAGACATCCTGTTTGCCGCAGATTTTTCGCAGACGCAAGGACAGAACGACCGAGGAGCCGCCGGTTGCCGAAACAGACACTCCGATGACTTTTACCAGAGCCCCGTCTGCTGGGTTGTGGCCCTAATACCACTCGGTGTCAGACCAATCCGCCTTGGGTGGCCCTACCATGAACCGAAGTTCCCAACGGCATAGCTCTGACACTACCCGTTGCCAGCGTCCCCATCACGGTGAGGAGGGGATGGACTTTGGGAACGCAACAGAGAGGACGCGTGTGACTGATGCTGCTAATGATATTAAATTAATTAAGTTTAGACATTTTCCAGTCTTATTTCCAGCAAATAGCATTGGTTTTCTGAATAGACTGCTTTATAGCTATGTTAATTCTTACATTGTATTCAACTTGAACTTCTATAGTTAATATTTCAGTTGCTTGGTTATGTCTAGGCAGCATGATTCAGCGGTCAACCAATATTAACTTATCTATCACTGTTTCATGATTCCTGATATACTGAAACTAACAAATAAATGTAAAAGCATCGTGATGAAGTATGGCAGTTTCGTACATGGCTGGCCAATGTGACTGATTGCGTTATGAATTACTCAACGTTTGTGTCTCTCTGCATATATTAAGATAATGGTCGTCATCTCACGTTTGTTCAGCGGTTAAACACTTGCTCTATTTGATGTTGAATAATTCTATGAAAATATTATTAGTGTTCTTTTGATTGGTAATAGGTGTTATATAATGTCTGGCAAAAACAAATAGCGTACAACAATTGTACCGTTTGAAAGAAATGCAATCTAGTTAGAGAAAAGTTGAAAAGTTCTGCATAACGCATATTGCATATACAATTGTCTGTACAGGTAGATAGGTAGATAGGGAGGTAGATAAATAAATATGAATGTGTGTGTGTCTGTGTGTCTGTGTGTATACATATATTTATCCTTATGTGAGTGCTTGGAAATGCACACGTACACACAGAAGCACACATACACAAACATTAAAACAGATACACAGGCATATATAACGGATGATGCTACCATACTGTTGGATATTGCACTGAAAGGAAGAAAATCTGTCTAATGCTGTAGGATAGATTGAAAAGTTATTTATTCCGAGCTGATTCTGTGTGGAAAATTATTAGTTTTGTTAATGCAACACCTGAAATTAATAATAATCTATTCTCTGTAACTTGCTTATATAAATACCGATCTAGGTCTCGTCGTATCATAATAATAACAACGTGTCAGAAATTACGATTTACACACATGTGACTACATAATATACTTGTTTTTTTCTTTTTTTTTCTTTTCACTTGTTTCAATCACTTGACTGCAACCCTGCTGGAGCAACACCTTAAAGGATGTTAGTCGAAGAAATCGACCTCATTTATTCTTTTTACAGAATGAGAACGATAGAACTCATTCTATCGTTTTCTTTTGCCGAACCGCTAAGTTACGGGGGCCATAAATACACACACACACACACACACACACACACACATATATATTATATATATTATATCATATATACGACGGCTTTCTTCCAGTTTCCATTCATCACATCCACTCACAAGGCTTTGGTCAGCCCGAAACTATAGTAGAAGACACTAGCCCAATGTACAACGCAGTGGGACTGAACCCCGAGCCGTGTGGTTGGGAAGTAAGCTTCTTATCACACAACCACGCCTGCACCTATAGTGTATAAAATAATAAATGAATATAATATATCCGCAAAAAGCTTTTTACTTTCATCTTGTACCATTACCTATTTTTTCATCCAATTACAGATTACAGGGATGCTGGGGCGGTGACTTGTGCTGTCTCGGTGGAATTAATTGACCACAATATTCACTTTTTAAAGTCTGATACTTATCCCCTCTGTTTACATTGCCGAACCGCTATGTCGCAGAAGCACAAACAGAACAAGACAGGCTCCCGAGCAATGGCTGTACAGATACAGATACAAGCTCACTCACACGTACGGTGCACAATCGCACTCACACATACGGCGGCTTCCACACGGTCTCCGTCTATCAAGTTTGCACGCCGAGGCATTAATCAGCATGAGCTAAAGTATGGAACAGTTTCCTAGAGTGCCACGCATTGAAATTAAACTTGAAACTATTCGATTGCAAAGTGAGCTTCTTAACAACACAGCTATATCTCGAAAAATTCTATGACAACTGCCGGCATATATATATATATATACATAATGATATTATTAGTGAATATTATTATTAATAATAATATTAGGGAATATATTGGTATATGTTCTTACCTTATATTTAAATTTTTCTATAGGATGTAATTTTTTTCTATATTGTATAATTTAATGTTTTCATTGTTTTCACACGCACGCACACACACATATATATATATATATATATATATATATATATACATACATACACACACATATATACGTTAGATATATATTTATATAATATATGCATACACACACATATATTCATATAAGAAAAAGAAGAAAATGGAGAAATTGACATATAGATATCAATTTATTGAAAAAAAATCCAGTTTCAAACAATATCAAACCCAATCCATCAGTTGTTTCCCTGTCCAATTAATAAATTCAAATTAGAAAAATTAATTTAAAGATTCATATTGAATTATAGTTAATGGGACATTTCTTCAGGGTCAGAACTTGAAAGAAGGAACTGGGTCCCAGTGTGTTGATATACCATTGCTAGACTCATCATTAAATTCAGATTTGTGCGCTTTTGCATTCTAGTGTATTTTTGGAAAGAAAACGTTACTTGTGTATATGCTACTATATTTTAATTTATTTGTGTGCGTGCGCGTGTTAATATGTTGAAAAAGAAAGAAGTCGTTAGGTTGATTAAAAGATATTTTGATGCAATTAATTATAATTAAAATCCTTTATTCCTAATTTTCTTTGCTACTTGTGACAGTACGAAATGTCACAAAATTTTTTTTAGTTTCCATTTCTCCCCTCCTTCTTTGCTGTCACCTATCTATCTTTCATCCACATCCTACTCTCTTTCGTTCTTTCCCCCTTCTCATCACCCCCTTTGTTTCTTTCCCTCATCTTCTCTCTTTTCCCCTTCTCCTCTGTCTGTTTGATCCCACTTGACTACAGGTCATTTTTCTCACTTCTGTCTTATCTTGACGTGATGCCCTTTAGCTGGACGTCATTTTACTCGCCTCTGGATATTTTTTCTCATTTTTCTCTTCTACTATTTTCTTATTTATTCTATATCCTTTCAAAATGTCTCCCAAGCGTTACCTTTTATAATGCGTCTTGGCCTAACGTCCCGTAATGTTCGTCTTCGTCGATTGTTTACACTGTACGACCAAACTGTCGTTGTTTGTTTCGTTCGAAGCTCTAACTCTCCACAAATTGTATGTTTTATGAACGTTTCCTCTCTTGTTGAAAGCTCGAAATAGACAATAATTAACAGTCAACAAATGAGGACGGAGTATACATCTTATTGTATTTTGTCCAGTATTGTCTCTCAAGTATGTACGTATTTTTCACTCGTTGGTGATGCCCTGTTCTTATTGTATTTTTTGTATATTATCCTATTTCGTTGGTGATGGACTGTACTTCATGTATTATATATATATATATATATATATATATATATATGTGTGTGTGTGTGTCTGTGTATAAATTGCAATCATGCTCGTTGCCATTCATTCCCACGCACAAACGTCAGGGTATGGATACACACACACACACACACACACACACACACACCATATATACATATGTATTAGTGAGTGTGTCTGTGAGAGTGTGCATATCTATATCTATCTATCTATCTCTCTCTCTCTCTCTCTCTATATATATATATATATATAGTTAATCCAAACAAGAAAACACAAAAAAACACAACAACGCCGCTAGGACGTGGAACAAATAAAGTATTATTGGACGCTCAGGAAAGAAGAGAAGAAGGAGGGCCTAACGTATCGAGCGGAGCTCTTCGTCGGAGACGTAGGAGAATGAAAGATCTCGAGAAGGGAAGACAGAGGAAAAAAATCGCCAGCGGTACTCACGAGGTCACATGATCGTATCTCATCGCCAGATTATATATATATATATATACACACACATACACACACACACACACACACACACACATATATATATATATATTATATATATATATATATAATATATATATATAATATATATATACACACAGGTTGCGGACAAAATGTTCAGATCGGCATTGTTTTCGTCAGAAAAGTAGGTATAAGTTTCTTTCAAAGTGGTTTTATATTCTATACTTTTCACAGACAATGAAAACGATATTATTTGTTATTGTGTGAGATTTTGGTGTAATTTGGGAGGATAATACAAAACTTATGGATGATTTAGTGATTTACTGCAAATCCCATGGCGGCCAAAAGGATCAGAACGGTTTAAAAAATAACAAAATAATCAAAAATGACTGAGAATACTGGAATTATTTAATATTTAGTGTGAAGCCCTTTAGCTTCAATCACACTTTGACATCTTCGACTGCATGAGGAAATTAAAGTTTCAATTTCTTGCTGGGTGATCTTATTCCATTCTTCCTGAAGGGCATTCCATAATTGCTCGGTTGTTTTAGGATTTCTGGCTTTCGAACGTTCTCCTAGAACATTCCACACATTTTCAATAGGATTGAGATTTGGGCTTTGAGCAGGCCAATCCATAACAATAACCTTTTCAGCCTTGAGGAAGTTCATGATCACCTTAGCCTTGTGACATGGGGCATTGTCCTGCATGAATATGTGTGGTCGCTTAGTTGAATTTCTCAGCACAGGCAAGACATGATCTTTTACAAGTTGTTTATAAACTCCTGCATTTACCTTTCCATGTAATTGCACCAAAGGGCCCCACACCAACTCCAGATATCATCCTCCAAACTATGACACTTCCTCCACCGAATTTAACACTAGTCTTAAGGCATTTAGGCGACAATTTTTCACCTACTTTTCGACGAACGTACCTTTTTTCATCTGAGCCAAATAACAAAAACTTAGATTCATCACTGAAATGCACCGTTTGCCATTTTTCATAAAACCACAACACATGTTCGGTTACAAAGGTAAGATGACACTTTTTATTCTTGGAGCTGATCAGTGGCTTCCCTGCAGGTGCTCTTGCTTGTTGGCCATGTTCAACTAAACGACGAGACACAGTTTTTCGAGATAAAGCTTTCTTCAGTGCAATGCTCATTTCCCGAGAAACAGCAGCTGCAGTTATAAATTTGTCCTTTTTAACCAATTTTACCATAACACGATCTTCTCTCTTGGTCGTTTTCTTGGCCTACCTGTAGACGTTCTTGCTTCACACGAACCACAATCATCGTAGGCCTTAAGAATACCGCGAACAACACTTTTTGACATGTTAAGGATCGTTGCAATAGACCCAATACTTAAATTATCCTTCTTTCGAAGCTTAATGATCGGCTGACGAATTGGTAACGGAGTAAGTGGCATTATATTAACAAAGTACACTGCAGATATTCTTACTAATGTTTAGTAAACGAACCGTCACGTAAACATATTCAAAACATTAGAGTTCGCCGGTTAAATATACTAAAACACGGAGTAAAAGCAACCGTTCTGATCATTTTGGCCGCCATGTTTTTTGCAGTAAATCACTAAATCATCCATAGCTTTTGTATTATCCACTCAAATTACAGCAAAATCTCAGGCAAATAATATCGTTTTTATTGTCTGTGACAATTATAGAATATAAAACAACTTTGATAAAAACTTATTCCTACTTTTCTGACGAAAAAAATGCCGTTCTGAACATTTTGGCCGCAGCTGTATATATATATATATATACGAAGGGCGTTGAATAAGTAATGCCCCTGACCCACTTCCCATAGTAGTAGAGCAACGAAACTTGGCACAGTTATTAGTCTTTTTCTACATAGGAACCACCCAGAGTTACGCATTTCTCCCCTCGTTTGATGCAGCTCCGGAGACCGTTTTTGTAGAAGACCCCACCTTGGTCCTCCAACCACGACGTGACTTCAGAAATCAAGGCTGCATCATCTGGGAAACGCTTTCCTTTCAAAAACAACTTCATGGATGGGAAGAGGTGAAAATCAGAGGGCGCAAGGTCAGGAGAGTAGGGGGATGGAGGAGGGGTTCATAGCCGCACGCCTGTGCTTCTGATCTGGCGACAAGCGAGTTATGGACTGGAGTGTTGTCCTGCAGGAGGAGGATCCCTTTGCTGATCTAGCCCCGCCTCTTGATTTTGATAGCTTCTCTTAATTGCCTCAAAAGTGAAGCATAATAGGCTCCTGTAATTGTGGTACCCTTTGCCAGGAAATCGGTCATCACTACTCCGTCCTGGTCCCAGAAGACTGAGCATGACCTTGCCAGCGAAGGGCTGAACCCTTGCCTTCTTTGGAGGAGGTGAGTCACGGGTATTCCACTGCATTGACTGGGCTTTGGTCTCTGGATCATAGTGATGGGCCCAGGTTTCATCCTGTGTAATCAGTCTTTTGAAAAATTTTGACTAATCTTCTTGGCACATTTCCAAATTCATCCTCGAGCACTCGACGCGTTATTGCTTCTGGAAAGGTGTGAGCAACCTGGGAATCCATCTGGTAGACACCTTTTGCATATGCAAATGGTCATGAATGATAGTTTCCACAGACCTGGTACTAATCTTGACCTAATGGGCTATTTGGCGAATAGTTATGCGTCGATCTTCCAAAATGGCAGCCTCAACTTGACGGACAAATGCCTCATGAATGGCAGAAGGGGACGACCAGATCTGGGAGCTGTTTCCACAGAGTTCCGACCATGTTTGAATTCACGATGCCAGCGTTTTACAAGGTCATATGATGGGGCATCATCACCATAAGTTACTTTCATTTCATCAAAAGTCTCCGTGGTGTGCGTCCTTTCAAATACAAAAACCGGATCACTGCTCGATACTCAACAGGCTCCATTTCACACTTGATTCAGTTCAAACATCTGTAAATCAGAAACCACAATTAGTTCAGAGCTGTAATTTGCCACTTAATCTATAGAGATATAAATAATTGCACATGCAAAATTCCAGCTAGATCAAACAACTGCAAGTGTGTCAGAGGCATTACTTATTGAACGTCCCTCGTATATATATATATATATATATATAATAAGGGTTTTTTGCAACAAGTTGGTTAACCCACATACCGAAAATATTAGAAATAGCAGCCAATAACTACTATTTCCTTTTACTACAAAAATAAGTTTCCACAGACAACAATATTTGTAACTCATATATGGTAAAAAAAGAAGAAAAACAACGAAATCTCACAGTCTTCGGATTAATTATGGACGATCGTTTCTGGATTAGAATCGTAAAGTTCATTTCCTTATCGTCATAATATTTCCCATAAATCTAGAAGTGTCAGGAAAACTTACCTCTTATATTTTCGACCAAGCGACATCGAAAGATACAAAAGTCAACCAGCATATCCACATTTATATAGACAAGCGGATTCGTATCTCCCGTATGTATGTATGTGTGTGTGTATGTGTGTGTGTATGTGTGTGTATGCATGAACACCGAATGACAGAAAATGTAATTTTTATATTCTATATATGGCATTTGGCATTTCTATATGCAGAATAAAGAGTGGCAGAATTCTTTAGCTAGTTTAGATATATAACATGTGCATCATATACTTAAATACTTGTGTAACTGTATAACTAAAAATGAGACAATATTTATTATCTACATATAAATACCAGTCTAATTATGATTTTGTGTCAAAGAATATTTGTGTGTTAGTATATCTTCATCTCAGTAATTATACAAAGCAATAATACTGATTATCGTTGTTCATGAAACTATGGGACATAATTTTGTCAATAACGTACAATTAATTTTATGTAATAACGTATTTCTGATTTTTATTGTTAAATAATTTATTGCTGTTGTTATGTCTTCTGTAATATAAAAACTTTTTAATGCATTCAAAGTTTATATATTACGGAGATGTACTTGCATAGCAAGTGACCTGATCTGAGATCGTGTGCTGGAACGAAAATATTTTCAGCGTGGAAGGAGTTTATAAGCCATTTAAGAAACACACAAAAAACCGTTAGATTCACTTCAATATTTAATTTTAATATGCCAAAATATTTTTGTCGCTTTGAGACCGCGACCTGTTCACTGACAAATTTCCGTGATGCATCCCAAGTTTATATATTTTAAAATGAGGGTGAGAAGTTTGATATTAATTTAATTGACACCAATTTCACACCAGTGGCCAACCATATGAGAAAAAAAAATGAAGGTTCAGTAAAATTGTATTATATACATATAAGAGGGATAACCACTATGCAGACAACCCTTATGCTAGAAATAGATCCACTATGTTAAGACCATAGCCGATCTACTTCTAGCATAATGGTTGTCCACATAGTTGTTATCCCTCTTATATGTGTGTATATATAAAGATATACATACACATACAAACAATGTTTAAGTATACAATATATATATATATGTGTGTGTGTGTGTATGTGTGTGTGTGTGTGTGTGTGTATGTGTGAGTGTGTGGGTTTGTGTGTGTGTGTGTATTCCACTTTTAGTATGCATAGCCGCGTAACTAATGTCATTATTTTCTTCAAATACCATGAAACGTTTTCATTGATGCTAGCTGTGCCATTGCTTTTGGATCGTTTCTGAAGAACGGAAACATTTTTGTTGTACTCTGTAACTTTGATGATATAATGATCATAAGACCAAGTATGTTTCTTAATAATAATATACTTAATGTCTGTGTGCTTCTGTGTATTTCTGTGCATCTGTGTATGCTCTGTATGTAACAGTGCGTGTATACATGCACATGAGTCTTATAGTTGTTTGGAAGTGCGAACCCAGACGCATATGGTGTGCCGTGCTTATGAATCTCATAGCAGAGAGAGGGAAAAAAAAGGGCTCACACGGCGACGTTAATCAAAGTGAATTACTTTAAATAAAAGAATCTGTAACCAGTACGACTCAATTAAGCAGAGGTGTACAACACTTGCTGTAAAGCGATAGCTTTTGAATTTGAATATTAATAAACAAAGGCTGAAAGTCACTTTGAAATGCAAATCAGAGCAACATTTGGTGGGAACGAGATTGTAGAAAGTTCTGTTAAGTGTCTGCATGCTTGAGCATTAAATGAACATTTTATAGTCAAATGCTACGGCTGTGAATAATAAAGAACAACCCGTTCTGCACATTAACGTGCACCTTTCTCTTAGTGCCAAAGGGAAAATTAAAATGAGATAGTTATAGTCAGTTCATTAAATTAATTTTCGGACCACGTTGCAACAGAATAACACTTAACTGATAAAACTTAAAACAACGTTAGACGCTCGGCCTTAACAATTGCCAATGGTACACGAATTAAAATTTTAACATTGTCGGATGTAAACACAAAGAAAAATAAAGAGCCAAAGGAAGAAATTTGAAATATAACGATATTGACTTTCCTGTGGAATTTGGAAATAATCAAAGGTGCACCACAAAATATACTCACACATACATACACACATACACATATGCGAGCATATATTTGGTTGTCCGGAAAGTTCGTGTCCATTTTTAAAGGAAAGAAAAATGTCAATACATACTTGCAGAGTAGAAACGCTGAGTAGATGAAACAGGGACAACTGAAGAAGGGGAATATTCTTTATGTTGTATGTCTCGTTTAACTGTTCTTTTCGTTGTTTGTAAAAAATTCCTTTCTATGTTTTTGTTTTGATGTTCTTGTTTCTCATTGTGTTCATCGTTTATTTGATGTCTTGTACCCATATATGCATGTATATATACATATATATGTAGGTATGTTCATATATGTATTTTGCAGGAGTTATATTACTTCAGCACAAGGTCAGAATTCAGTAACACGAGCGTGAATGAACTGAGTTTCTATTATATATGTAACTCCTAATACATGGATGCCTTTTCCTTTCGTTTGTACGCTTATTCGTGTATATATATATATATATATATAAGTAGTTGAATGAATTATCCTAGTATGGGTAATTCGGTTAACCGATACCCGGGTAGCAAATTCACGTCAGAAAACACGGTTGAAGCTACTGCCAAGGGCAGAGATCACGTGCTTTCGTGTGGAAATTTGTGTGTTTTTTTTACTATAAATAAATGAAAGAATGGAGTCGAACGACGATTTAATATGCAGTTTCGAAGACTGCATATTCCTAATTTCGAAGGAATAAGGGGTGCATTATGCCGCCTTCTCATCAGGAAGGACAAGGAACTTATGTCAGCATCATGATGAACAAAAACTTTTAGATGACTGCCCACACGGAGTCCATAGTGATAATGAACTCCGTGTGGGCAGTCATCTAAAAGTTTTTGTTCATCATGATGCTGACATAAGTTCCTTGTATTTCCTGATGAGAAGGCGGCATAATGCACCCCTTATTCCTTCGAAATTAGGAATATGCAGTCTTCGAAACATATGTCGAGAATAAAGGAATTTTGTTAAAGCGTCGTTCGACTCCATTCTTTCATTTATATATATATATATATATATATATATATTATATATATATATGTATATGTATATATATATATATATATATATATATATATTATATATATATATAATATATATATATATTATATATATATATATATATATCTTTCTCTCTCTTTTACTTGTTTCAGTCATTTGACAGCGGCTATGCTGGAGCACCGCCTTTAGTCGAGCACATCGACCCGAGACTTGTTCTTTGTAAGCCCAGTACTTATTCTATCGGTCTCTTTTGCCAAACCGTTAAGTGACGGGGACGTAAACACACCAGCATCGGTTGTCAAGCAATGCTAGGGGGACCATCACAGAGACACAAACACATGCACACATATATATATATACATATATACGACAGGCTTCTTTCAGTTCCCGTCTACCATAATCCACTCACAAGGCATTAGTCGGCCCGGGTCTATAGCAGAAGACACTTGCCCAAGATGCCACGCAGTGGGACTGAACTCGGAACCATGTGGTTGGTTAGCAAGCTACTTACCACACAGCCACTCCTATATATATATATATATAATATGTACGGATGTTTTCAGTGTCGACTACGAAGTCCATTCATAAGGCTTTGGTCGCCGCAAGGTGCTGCGTAATGGAACAGAACCTAGGTCCACGTGGTTGCAAAGCAAAATTCTCACCTGAAAGCTACGCCTACGCCTATGCTAAAACATCATTTTCTATTTGCTTTTGATTCATCAGAGATTACTATTTTCAGGATTAGATTTTTTTTCCGGGATTAGATTTTTTTCCTCATTTTAAAACTGGGGCTTGTTTTCTTTCGGTGATTCGCCAGTGATTGCTTTTCTATTCTCGTCGGTGATCAGAATAACGAGGTTATGATGCTAGCTATGTTAATACCCTCGGGTTTGTTTCTAAACTAATATACTCCAAATTCAGTTTTGTTTCAGCCTAGAGTGAATGGTCATCATTCAATTAATTTCTGTATTACATATAGCTATAAATATATATTTATAGTATATCATTCATTGTTTAGTTTTATGTGTCATATAAAGTATAGCACACATGTGATAAAAAGTAATATCTGCCATTCAAATTTTGTTTTATTATTTGTCATATATTGCTATGTGAATGGCTACTGTAAATATATCATGAGTCAGTATGAAATGTTTGTACATGTATGGCCGATCTGAGTTTTAGAATTATGAATGTTTCAACTTCCATGGTTACCTATATATTTCAGATAATGTTTCTTATCGGAAGTTTGTTCAATGGATGCAGACATGTTTATGACTTAGCGATTTCATAGCAAAATATTAGTTTTTGATTTGACAATAACAGTGGTCGCGACGCAAAATACCTAGCGAAAGCAAATATAGCGTACATTAGATGCATTAACTCAAGCAAATCCAAACCACATTACAGGAAAGATGAACAAGTTCCTCCAAATAAGTCACAAAGCGGAAGAATAGTTGTAACTCATATTTGTCTGTCTGTCTGTCTATCTATCTATCTATCTATCTATCTATCCATATTTGTATATATACACATAGCAATAGTAATAAATTATTTAGCATGCATGTATATATATATATATATATATATATATATATATATATATATATATGTATGAATATGCACATATATATATACATATACATACATACATAGATATGCATATTCATACATACATATATATATATATATATTATATATATATATATATATGTATGTATGTATGTATGAATATGCATATATATGAATGTATGTATATATAAATATACACACGATTGGTTTCTTTCAGTTTCTGTCTATTAAATCCACTCACATGGCCTTGGTTGGCCTGAGTCTATAGTAGACGACACGTGTCCAAAGTGCCATCCAGTGGGACTGAACCCGTAACCAAGTGGTTGGGAAGCAGCTTCTTAACGCACAACCACTCCTGCCCACATCTGTAATGTAAATTATCTACGAATTCACTGGTGTCAGCATATTAATGACATATACATTCATATATATATATATATATATATATATATATATATATATAATATATATATAACAAATAATTTATGTTACTGATGCAGTAAAGTACACTAACATACCAGCGATTTATGTACCTAATTATATATATCTAGGTATATATATTATTATATATGACTTTTGTAAAATATTGCATCTCATTCTCTCTCTCTCTCTCTCTCTCTCCCTCTTTCTCTCCCTGCAAACACAAACATGTACGTACGAAAGTGTTGACCGCACTTTTACTGTTTCACAGACATGTACGCATGTACAATCCTCAAGAAACACATAAAAATACATGTAAGATGCTAGTATCGCAGTGGGTTGTAGTGTTTTAAAGAGACAGAAATTACAGCATAGCGTTAAATACAGTGAGATAGCATCTACTAAAATCTGATTTTGTGCAAGTTAAATATTCTGTTCGCATTCCGCATCAGATTAATCGAAAACTGCTTATATAAACAACCGGTTTGGTTTAGTAACATTGTACTGGATAAAAAATGGTGAAAAATACATCATTATCAGCATATATATAGGCGGATATCTGTTCCTATTCCGAAAGAAAATCCTCTACTGACCTCTATAGCGAACCCATAAATATTCAAAACTGTGAAAACGTGTCGATGATTATTCGAATAGTTTGCTAGTGTTCATTCAATTTAAGGTTTCTTTCGCAGATGCCCAACAGAGGTCAGATGTAGGTTATCTTTTATCATATATTATGTCAGCGCACACACGCTGTCATGTATGTATGTATATGTACGTAAACGTGTATGTACATACACAGACACACACACAGAGACATGAATATATATATATATATATATATATATATATATATATATATATAGATAGATAGATAACGAGACACATAAATAAACATATATAAGTATGTATATATATATATATATATAAGCGTATGGAGGATTATGTTTACAGTTATGATTCTCATGCTTATGCCCTGATATTCTTATGTAAATGTATAATATGGAATCCTGTCTTTCGTTTTATCTCCTTATGTATACAAAATTGTAGGTGTTCTTGTATTTCACTATTCTACATGTACATACGGCCGTACAAATTGATACACACATACACTCGTCTATAAATGTCTATAAATGTGTGTGCGTGTGTTTGTATAACACTGAATGGTTGAACAACTGCATTTCTATAATTACCGTTAGGAAAATATTTATATTTTATATAAAATTCATAAGTTACAAGCTAATTTCTAATTATGATAATAATGATAATATACATACGTACATAAATTTTTACTCACATATATGTGTCTACCTGTACATATATGTATATATGTGTATGAATAGTAGCACTACTGTAGACTAGACTTTCTGATATTGTAAATCATTTCCGTAGCTCCCGAATTATTCCACTCCGTTTTCCAGGCGCTCAAGTCTGAATGGCATAGGGCTATAGAAAAACCTTACTCAAGGTGTTACGCAGTGGGATCGAACCCGAAACCACATGGTTGGAACGTGATGTGATAACTAGACAGCCATGGGCATTCATTCCATTACAATATATGGTTCTATGAATTTCTGCTTAAAATATACGTACTTGAATTCACAGAAACTAGAGACTAGTACAGTTCTACAACTATGCCTCTATACTGAACCCTGGTACGTCGCAATGTTTTCCATTCACAGCTGATTGGGCTGAAGCAGCGTGCAATAAAGTGACTTCCTCACAAATACAACGACTTCCCCTGTTCGTGAATCGAAAAATTACTTTTGCAACACCCTAGCCATCTGGCCACTCGTTTTTATGAAGACACATTCATATACCTATATATAGTATGTGACCTCGTGAATACCACCGGCGATTTTTTTCCTCTGTCCTCCCGTCTCGGGATCTTTCCTTCTCCTATGTTTCCGACGAAGAGCTCCGCTCGAAACGTCAAACCCTCCTTCTTCCCTTCTTTCCTGAGCGTCCAATAATACTTTATTTGTTCCACATCCTTGCGTTGTTGTCTTTTTGTTTTCTTGTTTGGATTAATTTATATAAATATATATATATATATATATATATATACTGGGTCATCCCATAAGTAATGCGTTTCCTTAATACTTTTACTTTTCAAAATTAAAATAAACAAATTTTCTTTATAATCAAAAATATACTCTCCTTCGCTTTCTACAATGTTCTTCCATATAACTGGTAGACTTGCAAGGGGTTGCTTCCAAAATTCACTTGTCCGTGACGACAAATATTCCTCCAGTATTGTTGGGATATCGTCTACAAACTTCGTACTTTTCTCCGTCCAAATGATTTTGAAGACTGCGGAATAAATGATAATTAGATGGAGCAATGTCCGGAAAATATGGTGGGTGGGACATCGTTTCCTATTCAAACTGCTCCAGCCTTTGGAATGTCATCCTTGCGGTATGTAGCAGAGCATTATCCTGATGGAAGAATACCTTTCATCTTGAAACCAAAGAGGGTCGTTTTTCTTCTCGTGCTGACTTAAGCAGCTCAAGTTACTCACAGTAGAACTCCTTTGTTATCATTTAGTTTGCGTTTAAAAGTTCAAAGTGGACCAAACCTTTCATATCCCGCCGAACTGATAATAACACCTTACATGGGTGAAGACCTTTTTTTTAGCTTGGTGTGCAGGTGTTTCTCCTTTTCCTACCCACTGTCTTCGGCGCTTGACATCTTTATAGAGGACCCATTTCTCGTCTCCAGTCACTATTCTGTCCAAAATGTGCTCATTCGTGACACACGACAGCAAAGAAGAGCACACGTTCATTCTCACTCTCTACGCGTGATTAGACACAGAAAGTTTGTGAGGAACACATTGACCCAATTTATTGAATTTCCGATCACACGCAGGTATCATTGAATGACCGAATGAACGTATTTTCGATGTTGTTGTTGTTGTTATTATTATTATCATTATCATTCTTCTTCTTGTTCTTCTTCTTCTTCTTCTTCTTATTCACTGCCTGGAATCGAACTCGAAATCTTGGAGTTAGTAGCCCGCCCTCTTAACCACTACGCCATATGCCCGTGGGCTAGAAGGTATATCAGCCCAAACGGTGTGTTAACAACAAACAAGATGAGGACAAATATCCGTCAAATATAAATAATGTCACTAATGTAGATAAGCAGAAATGTCTATATAATTGGATGCAAACAAAGTTGTCGGTTTTATCTCAGAGTTTTCCTTTTCATGCAATGATATTTAAACGAAGATTGGGTGTCTCCCATACCCAGCAGTTGGATGGCCACTGACTGTATTGAATTCAGCCATCATTTGACAGGCCTTGATTTTCCTCCTGCAGGTTGTCCGACGATATACCACTAGCCATGAATTGCCGGGTTAGTCGCAAACAGCTCGACTATGTGACTTGTACACAGTCTCACATACACATACACCACTGAAACACACATACATACGATCACTTACATGTGTATACATACATGTGCGTATATCTCTGTGTCTGTTTGTTTCTGCGTGTGTGTGTGTGTGTGTGTGTGTGTGTTGTGTGTGTGTGTGTGTGTGTGTGCGTGTGTGTGTGTGTGTGTTCTAATCTAAAATATATGGACTTCATCATGAAATTAATATATGATGTATGGAAAAGAAAAGAAAACATCAACAGTCTCCTCTGCCGGCAACCCCGTATACGAATACGTTCAAGTATGAGAATATTCAGTCATAATACGAATCTTTCCTTGTCTCTCGTACTGACTCGCACATATTTATACATACATAGCCATACGCAAACATACACATAAAAATATTCAACCATATAACTAACATGTATAGATTTCTTACGACAATGCACGATGTAATGTATATTAGATTTTCTTCCCAATTTTCCTTTTAATATATTAAATTACAAGAATTAATGTATTATAAAAGAAATACGCTGATTCAATAATGGCGATTCTAAATCTTATTTAAAATTATGTAAAATTATGTAAATAGAGGAATTTATCTGTAAATATAATATGTGACAACTATTCGGTAGTCATGATAAAACTCCGAGTTTCGGATAGCGAGGCGGAAATCCACGCTGCCATGTCTTCAGTTATCCGGCCATCGGAAATGTATATATATATATAAATGTGTGTGTGTGTATATATATATATATATATATATATATATATATATATATATATATATATATATATATATATATATACATATACATATACACGCATGTCGGCTGATAGATTCATAGACTGACGAAGATACTCTCATGGAATATCACCAAATGAGATAAATTTCTCGGCATAATCCCTCTTGCGGTTCATGCACTTCTTCCTTCAGTGTTACATTACTTGGATCCCGCTGATGAAAAGTCTTTCAATTTCTTTATCAAAAAGATATCAAGAGTAGACGTAACGATATCATTAGTACGATTCTGCCTCCCAACGAATCGTTTTATCATGTTGGGAAGCAAAAATAGTCAGCATCAAATCAAGAGATTAAAGATGCGATGAACCAGTTGAAAATCTTAGTCACAAACAGCAGCCACTGAAAACAACGATATGTGTACTGGAGCATTATCCTCATGAAACAATACCTCTTTCGTCAGATTTGATGGGCATTTTGCTTCTGTCTCAGCAAATTGGCGTAGTACAACATATTGATGGTGTGGCCTGTTGAAGATAGACAAGAAGCCTAATGTCCTTTGCATTCCCAAAACGGAGGCCATCACGCTCTCAAAAGATGAAGCGACTTCGATCATCTGTGGAACAAATGGAAAGGAAGCCAGTTGGATCTGCCAAAAACAATATCAGATTTTTCCGTGATTTGATCAGCCGGGTACACTTTTGATCATGAGTCAGAAGATCTGGCGCCCACAGAACAGAAACTTTTGTCATGCCAATATAATTGTGCAGAAGATTCTCAACTCTCTCATGGGTAATCTAATAACATTAGTTGTTATATTTATAGTTAATCGCCTTTCATCCATTACAGCGTGGTGAACACGAGCGATGTTTTCTTCGGTGGTGGCATTTGCAGGATGTCCATACCTAGTGGAAATTTTCAAGACTCTCCCTTCCTCTCGAAAATTCAGATGTCTACATTTTCATTGTTGGTAAAGCCGGAGAGACGTCCCCTAATGTAGGAACCATATCAGCATGAATATCGTTGGGGACTAAACTATTTTTCTATAGGTTCTTGGTAACATTACAATGCCTGGTCATATTTGAAGAATTATTTGAACAGTTTACCTAACAGAAGTAATGCAGT
>NC_043002.1:14128911-14153911 GCF_006345805.1 Octopus sinensis
CAGAAAGTTACACACGTGTTGTAATCGAGGGAGCTTGCAAACGGATATTAATAAGAATATAGATAACACCAGATTGATCAATTTCTAGATTTACCCAATGGCTTTTCCTCGTCAGCAGAGCTTACAAATGGGAAATAAATGAGATATTTATACATATCCAAAGGGAAGCAAACTACATATAAATACCACAAATACATCCAACAACGAAATTCAAAGCTTAACTTAGCCCATGTTTATTCGTTCGTAATAGCACATAAGTGGCTAGGCCGAAGTGAATAGAAATATTTCAATTATAGTAATAAAGGATAATATTTTTTACGTTATCAGTAACCAGCATATAAAAATATACCTATTAAATGACAATGAATCCATGCAATATCTGGGGAATGACCTCCGAAAGATACAAAATAGAAACTACGTGGTGAAAATATGTCTGATGTTATACTAATTACTGAGTAGGTAATGGGTAACAATATGAAAGATATTTGTGATCGCTTCATAGCAAAAAATATGAGACTTAAATTCACGCATTGGTTTTATACATGAGCTTCATATTATAGTGTGTATCCGGAAATCGTAGAAATAATCTCATATCTTGGCTTGCAAAACGCAAAAATAGTGTTTATAGACATAATCAAAACTATCATCCGCAAGACACATACGATTGGTTATACTACAGAAAACATACAACATTTGATATAATCCAGTAACAATAATCTCTATGTAAATATTTACTAATAATGCTAAGCTATTTCAACTCAGGTATCAAAAAAGAATAACTAATCAAAATTTTAATTACTAAAGAATATGATTATTTCATGCTGCAGTATAACCAAAATAATAATGGCTTCAGTCTTTCCCAGAAGATCAGTAATTTTAGGTGAAGTGTAAGTCGATTACATCGACTTCAGTGCATAACTGGTACTTAGGTTATCGACCCCCAAAAATGAAAAGCAAAGTCGACCTCGGTGGAATTTGAACACAGAATGTAAAGGCGGATGAAATGCTGGTCAGCATTTTGTCCGGCGAGTTAAAGATTCTGCCAGCTCACCACCCTTACTTTTTTACATGTTTCAGTCATTTGACTGTGACCATGCTGGAGCAGCGCCTTTAGTCGAGCAAATCGACCCCAGGA
This sequence comes from Octopus sinensis, assembly GCF_006345805.1. Taxonomy (NCBI): domain Eukaryota; kingdom Metazoa; phylum Mollusca; class Cephalopoda; order Octopoda; family Octopodidae; genus Octopus; species Octopus sinensis. The sequence goes on from NC_043002.1 coordinate 14,130,047, forward strand.
CTTATTCTTTGGAAGCCTAGTACTTATTCTATCGGTCTATTTTGCCGAACCGCTAAGTTACGGGGACATATACACACCAGCATCGGTTGTCAAGCGATGTTGAGGTGACAAACACATACGCACAAACATACACACACATACACACACACACACACACACACACACACACATATATATATATGACGGGCTTCTTTCAGTTTCCGTCTACCAAATCCACTTACAAGGTTTGGTCGGCCCGAGGCTATAGTAGAAGACACTTTCCCAAGGTGCTACGCAGTGGGACTGAACCCGGAACCATGTGGTTCGTAAGGAAGCCACTTACCACACAGCCACTCCTACGCCTGTAGCCACTCCTATTAGCAAAGTAATAATAGAAATAAACTTAAAGGGAAGTATTCCACACCTAGGATGCGGCCGTGTTATAAACATTCCACTCAAATAGCAGTATGATGTTTGAAAACGTAAACCAAGATGGTGTACATAAAGCGAGATAAATGAAATATTGTATGCAAATTTATTGGAGTCAATAATATCCTAGATATAAAAATGGAATAAACTATAGAACAAATAATGAAAACACACGGAGGCACACAAGAACGCACACACACACTCACGCATACAGAGGCACACACACACACACACACACACACACACACACACACACACACACACACACACACCACACACACACACATATATATATATATATAATTTTCAAACAAAACAATGAAATATAAAATGCAGAATCTATTTGTACATGAAAAGTGTAAGCCGTCATGGCATGATAAAATCATTCAGAGAAAACTCATAACAAATCATACGAAAGTACATATATATGCTATGCCATTGTTATTTTATATTCTGCTTTGTGTAAAAAGCAGATGCGGCCAAATTTGTCCGGGAGCCGGATATACGAAAACATTTTTTTTTCTTCGTTTTTATTAAACATAAATGATTTAACTTGCAACAGTTTTTTTGTACGAAACTATATTTGCATATATATTTTTATTGTAATGCATACATAAGTCTAAACCTGAATTTTTACTGGTTTCAGTGATGCATAAAGCTCTTGGGTTGCATAATGTATATTTTGTTACTTAAGAAAATTCTACGTTTTGTTTTAATTTATATATTTTTCTGCATTTCAAACTTTATACGCTAAATATAAAACAAACGTAGATCTAATGGAAAGTATGCGTTGTGAGAGATAGCATTACTTTTCGTTCGGTCTAGTGCTCTGAAGAAAACATATTGCTTGGTACAAGCCGGGAGCACGCACCTGAAATCCTATAATAGGGGACATAATTTATGTAGCTCTAAGATCTTTCCCAGACACTTCTTTATATGCACAGAGAATTTTAGGTTTCGTGGATACAATAATATTATATCTCACGTCATGTGGGGAATTTGTGAATGAAAACAGATATATATTTCTTTACTGCCCACAAGGGGTTAAACATAGAGGGGACAAACAAGGACAGACAAACGGATTAAGTCAATTACATAGACCCAAGTGCGAAACTGGTACTTTATTTATCGACTCCGAAAGGATGAAAGGCAAAGTCGACCTCGGCGGAATTTGAACTCAGAATGTAACGGCAGACGAAATACGGCTATGCATTTCGCCCGGCGTGCTAACGGTTCTACCAACTCGCCGCCTTGAATGAAAACAGATATAAGAGTAGCTTCAATCACATGGCGTATAGAATACTTGATATTAGTTTTGTATATTTAGACATTAATGTAACCATCTTTCGTACCAACAAAACACGTACCCCAACATTCTGTTACAGATTTTGAAAAGGATTTGTAATTGCTTGAAGAGAAGTTATAACCACATTTAGATAAGCAGCAGTCTCTCTAACATATACTATGATGTGAGTTTACTCGTCATTTCTAGATTAGATTGATGTCGAATGACGACGACATGAATAACCAGCACGATGTAAAATTTGGGAGCTGATATGGCAAGTCCATGAGGCCAAATACCATCGTTATATTTCTAATGTTCATATAATTATAAATACATAATAAATGCAATACAGTAATATTTATTTTTACGGAGTTGTAGTTGCATAACAAGTGACCTGAACTGAGATTATGTGCTGAAGCAAAAACAATTGCAGCATGGAAGGTGTTTATAAACCGTTAGATTCACTTCAACATTTAAATTTCATTTATCAAAATATTTTCGTCGCTTCGAGACCGCGACCTGTTCACTGACAAAATTCTATGCTGGTATTATATTCCTATATTATAAAAAATAGATTTCGAATATGTTAATGCATACCAAATATCACATACAAAATCAAAAAGGAATACACAATATAGCGAAAAAGTATTAGATATAACCATTTTCCAACCAAACGGTTCTGGGTTCAATCCCACTGCCTGGCACCTTCGGCAATTGTCTTCTGTTATAGCAGTGAGACGACCAATGCTTTGTGACAGAATTTGGTAGACAGAAAGATGCTAGTCATATGTGTGTGTGTGTGTGTGTGTGGGTGTGGGTGCGTGTGTGTGTGTGTTTCTCTATGTACTTATGTGTGTATCTTTGTGCTTGTGTTTGATCCCCCTCCCCATGCCTTGACAACCGATGTTGTATTTACATTCATGCAAATTAAATGTTCGGCAATAGAAATATATAGTATAAGTAATAGGCATACAAACAATAAGTTCGACTAAAAACATTTTAAGGTAATGTTCCAACATGGCCGCAGTCATGTGAAAACATATATATAATTTGAAACATTTTGATTCGGTAACATGCGACTTAAAGTTTCGAAGGCCTCTACCAGAAGTTCGCCTCTTTCAGGATTTAGACTACTGAATCTAAAGCCTGAAAGAGACGGACATCTGTCAGAGGCCTGAGAAACTTTAAGTTACCAGAAAACGAATCCTACCGTTTAAATATTACATATAACTCTTACTAAATATATTGAGTACATTTTTTCATCCGTTTCTCCACACGTCATGTAAATATGACAAGAGGGATCTGTCTAATATCTGCTTTTTCCTGATTCCCCACTTTAATGTGAGATCCATCTCCGCCATTTAGAAGGCCATTCGCAAGGGAGGTCGCCAAATCTTACTTGTCCATTGAGGACCGCCCCTATCAACGAGGTTGTCACCCACATACAACAGCCCCGGCACAGTGGCGAACTTCCCAACTCGCTACACTATCACGTGCCTACTTATATATTTAGTATACGAAATACGATACTCCAGATGCAACAGCTGTTACATCGGTGGCACGCACCGACCGCTCTACGTCCGAATGAAGGAGCTAACCAGGACTGCTACGGAGTGGAAATCGTCTACAAGCTCGGATTAACTGGTTCTATCGGACATGACTCAAGCTTTGGCGGCTTTCAAAGAATAGTTTGTGCTATGGGAGTGTTGATTGGCATTCCTTTCAACGATGCTCCATACATAGTAGTCCAGTGGATTAAGATGTGAAGAATTAGGAGACCAACTGCTGGGGTTGATGTGATCATGAAAAATGTCGGTAATCCATTCTTGTGTTATTTCAGCCTTGTGCTGTGGTGCAGAATCTTGCTAAAAGACAAAACGGTTATATCTAATACCTTTTCGCTATATTGTGTATTTTCTCTGATTTTGTATGTGATATTTGGTATGGATCTTCTATAACGATGAAGCTTTATACCTTAATTTGCCACTTCTATATAAGAAGACCGAGAAAAAATCTTGCGAAAAAATATTCATTTCAAAGAGATACCTATATACTTCCATTGCATACGCTGTTGATCCAAGGCTTAACAACTTTATCTAGAACCTCAGTATACGCAGCAATATCGTGGAAAAAAGTGAGGAGGCATCACATGTACTTCATTGATAACAACACCCAAAACCATGATACTTGCAGGAAATTTTGTGTGCATCACTCTTGTGACATCAGAAGGGTCTGGACATAGCCATCTGTCATTTCTTCTGTTAGCTTTCTGGTCCTGGTCAAAGTTTTCATCATCTGAAGAAAACCAAATCACACCACCTTCTGATGGATTTTAACGTTTGTTCAAAAGTATTTTGAAGCGGATTAAACGGTTTTCTTAAGTATGAATTAAACTCTCTTCCTTACATAAGTCGTCTTCATGCATTTCTGATTCTTTTTCTGATTCTTTTTCTGACACATAAAATTCGTTTGCAATTGCGGTCATTGGTTTTCCTGGATTGTCTTCAATATTTTGCTTACCTTCGTGAATAAATTCAGGTGTCCTAATAGAATCAGAACGCTTGGAATACCTCATACATTTTGATACAAGTAATACGCTCCCATTTTCTTTCTCTAACTCACACTGAATATTGTGGACAAAAGATCTTGCAACTTTCAGAAAACGAGAAATTTCTAAATCACCAAGCTTAGCCTTCAAAGCCACAATCACAGACTCCCTTTTCATTACTAAGTATAGGGCCTTTGAGACTACGAAGATATATACATATAACATTTGGAGAAAGAAAAAAACGTTGCTATAAAACTGAATGTCAACCATAACAAAATCACTACTATTAGAAAATATATTCTCAAAAATTACCTAGGCGGAAAATAGAATATTCGAAATAAGGGATAAGGAAAATTCTAACAGTAGAAGCTAAACGTTATAATGAGAATAAAAACTAGAAAATACAGCGTGAATGTAAAACACAAAAATAGAATTAGTTCAAGGCAACCAAATATAGCACTGAAGCATAAAAATGTTACTTGCTTTACGCGAAAATTATTGACCAAATTGTTTGTTCCTTCTCGAGCCACGCCTGGCTCATTAGGGCCGGTTTCCCGGTTTCCTTGGCATATAGGTTTCCCCACCTGGACGGGACGCCGGTCCGTCCCAGGTGATCTGCAAGATGCAGGAGGAAAGAGTGAGAGAAAGTTGTGGCGAAAGAGTCAGCAGAAGTTCGCCATTACCTCCTGCCGGAGGTGCGTGGAAATTAGGTGTTTCGGTCATAAACACATACATCGCTCGGTCTGAGATTCGAACCCACGATACCTCGACCGCAGGTCCGCTGCTCTAACCACTAGGCCATGTGCCTCCACTATTGACCAAATAATCTGAACAAAACCAGTAATATACAAACAAATATAAGAAGGGTAGTGGATACGAAGAAAATTAAGGAATTAAAATACCAAAAAAAAAATAAATGAAATTTTGAATATGAAAAACTTGGAATAGGAATTATACCCTACAGACATTGTTATTATTCGCTCAAGAAGTTTGTGGCAATGAGAGATACGATGAAAATATAACTAGCTCACTATATTTAGCATGTAAACATTAATATCACCAGATTAAAACAAGAAGTGCAAGCAGCAGCCACAACAATAACAAGGGGATATGTGTTTTTCACAAAAACTTCGTATATAGAATTATTTATACCCCAGCAAACGTCGTAGGAAATATAGAATGGAAAATAACCCTTACTTCATATAGAAATCAATTAAGATAAAATATAAAGTTTACTATTAAAGAAATGCAGAATAAGAAATGAAATTATTCTAAATCAAAGAAAATTTAAATCGCAAGAAATCATCGACAAACCTCAAAGCATCTATCATTTTAGAAAGGGACAATGATTCATGGAATAAGCAGTATATAAAAACTGGTTTTGTCGCTAAAAACAGAAATGAACTCACCAAGGACGAAATGTTCAAACTGTAGTAACATCAAAAGAAACCGTTAAGCCAGAAACCACAAACAGCTGGAAAGCACCAGGTATTTGATAACATTTCACATTTCTATACGAGCTATTTATAAAGGACGCATACAAAAAAAGTACGTGCAGGCTAACAGTTGTTGGTATAATGAGAGAGCTAAAAATTATTCCGAATTTGGGGGAAAGGCTGGCAGTTTTCAATAGGAGCATTGGTGGGTCAATTACATCGATACAGTACTAGAGTAGTACTTTATATTACAAAGCCAAAAGAATGACTTGGGCGAATAGTTGTGTGTGTGTGTGTGTGTGTGTGTGCGTGCGAGCTTTAAATAATTTTTGTCTAGTAAAGAAACAAATACGTGGACATTGATAAATGAACGTCAATGATAAGTAAATGAAGCAGAATGCTTCAGGCTGAAACATATGACAATTCTAGTTTATGAATAGATACGGAGGAAAATTTCTATCAGTTCATTGACAAGGTGTACATGTACGACATTTACTAAGAATGAATTTAAAAGACTGCGTTGCAAGGTTTATTTGCTGGGAATTGCTTTGACAGAACATATTGGGAAAGAAGGAGAAATTGTAGGAACATAAAACTCCCATTATTCACTACTGTAAAAACATGAAAACGTTTTGGGATTTCTTCATCCAATGAGATGGTAGAATTGTGAGTATGAATCGTGATAAATTGATATTTATTTTTCGGGAAGTGAGAAATCAGAAGAATGCAGAATAACTAATATTGTTAATACCAGGAGATTATGAGAAAATAGAAATGTGACAAAACTGTGTGAAGTATAACAGGTATGTGTTCATTTAATGCTAGCATATAATAAAATGTATAATAATATATAATAAAAATAGTGATATGATCTATAGGTGATGATTAATAAAGTGAAATGAGATTTGAAATGAAATAAGAATGTTTCAAAATGCTTCGTTGTAAATTTACAATTACACTTAGTTACGATTGGGTTGTCCGGAAAGTTCGTGCCGATTTATAGTAGATTAACTTACGACTTATTTTAGAACATGGTTGAGTCCATAAAAGAGGATTTGACTACACCTCTATTTAGAGCACAGTTTAAGCTATATTTTCGTGGAAGAAGGTTTATGTTCTTATAACCTGTGTTAATTCTGTACCCCTTTAAAATGGAAGATAAGAAAGTTAATTTTCGGCACTTGATGCTTTTCTTTTTCCGTAAAGGAAAAAAATGCCTCACAAGCAACCAAACAAATATGCACAGTTTACGGTGATGTTTCTTTATCCGAAAGAACTGTACTGAAGTGGTTCGCAAGGTTCCGAGCTGGAGATTGTAGCCTTATTTATAAAGACCGATCAGGCAGACCATCCACTACAGATGATGACCAATCAAGGCATTAATAGAGAATAACCCACATTGCACAACCAAAGAATTGGCAGAAAACCTCAGCCTGTCAAAATCCGTCGTTCATGAGCACCTGGTAAAGCTTGGGTACACAAATCGCTACGATATTTGGGTACCACATGAGTTGAGAGAGAAGAACCTTTTGGATCGCATTTCCATCTGTGATTTGCTTTATAAACGGAATGAAAACGCACCTTTTTTAAAGCAAATTGTGACAGGTGATGAGAAATGGATTATCTACCGAGGTGTTCAGAGAAAGCGATCCTGGAGTAAGCGACATGAGCCACCCTTAGCCACCCCAAAAGCGGGTATTCCCCATAAAAAACGTTTTGTCTTGTGTCTGGTGGGATTGGAAAGGAATTCTGTACTATGAGCTTCTCCCAAGTATCCAGACAATTAATTCTGAGAAATACTGCACACAACTGGACGAATTAAAATCAGCAATTCAAGGAAAAACGTCAAGAATTGGCCAACAGGAAGGGTGTTGATATTTGGTTGATTGAAAATATAATGGCAAGTATTAATTGGCCTTTTTCTTTCCTTTAAAAATCAGCACGAACTTTCCGGACAACCCAAAATTCATCATAGAATATTTTACAATGAAAAATTGGCTACTGCATTTCGTAAGTAATTCCTGTATAGATTACTCGTTCATAACATCCCACTGCCACCCGAAGAGAGCTGATGTAAAACAACAACGATAACAACGGTAGCAAAGATCCCCGGCACATCGACACTATCATATCACCGACTCCTTCACCTGTCATCTACTGCATCTCCTGCTCTCTCTGCCCTTCTCTATGCGTCTGACAAACAGGACGCCGCTTCGCTGACCGGTTCGCGGAACACCTCCGAGACATCCAACTCGGCAATGACACCCCGGTCCCTCGCCATTTCCGCTCTATCGGTCACTCTTTGCAACATCTCTCTGTGTTAGGATTATCCTTACACAGAGGCCATCCGGACTCCCGTTTTCGCTGTGAATAGGGATTAATCTTCTCTCTTCGATCCTTTTCACCATATGGGTTCAACTCTGCTCCCGTCTTCATCTAACCCTCTTCCCCTCTCCTCTCTCCATCTCACACCCACGTCTCCTCTCTTGTTCCGACTCCAATTTCTCTTCACTCCTACTTTCCTCTCTTCTCTTCACTCCCACCCACGTTCTCCTTTCCCCCTGTCTCTTCATCGCCCCCTCCCTCCCAACCCCACCCTTACACAATCCAACCCCACCTTCCCTATCCATACAAGCTCACCCCATCACTTACACAAGTATGGATTCAGGACATCCGTATACCGCAAGGGGACCTTCACTGGACGAAACCTCAACATCAATTCCCACCTTCCATACAGTGTAAAGAGAGGTATTGCTCAGTGGCTAAAACATCGAGCAAAGAGTATAAGTAGCGATCATGATACTCACCACAAAAATATGATCAGGCTCAGTAACAATGTGTTAAGAAACAACTGCCCTAAAAACATACTATCCACTGCAATTATGAAGAGAAAGGAGGATAAAACCAATAAAATGTCCGTAGTTTAACTACTCTATGTGAAAGGCTTCTTACAAAAGATGTGCGGCTCATATGACACCAGGAAGGTATTATATTCCTAGCGTATAGGTGTGGTACATCCGCACCCTTTAGTTTAATTTGCTATATAATTATAAATTTAGTATAAAACGTTACCTACGTGGTTTTTATTTCAAACTAGCCACTTGATAAAACTAGTGAAGTGATTTTATCCTTAATTCTGCATGTATGTATGTATGTATGTATGTATGTATGTATGTATGTATGTATGTATGTATGTATAGTCTATGGTACTATTCCTTCTTCACTATACGTAACCATTTTTGACATCGCACCATTTATGGTATCTTCAACGTTTAACAACACCTTGTGAATATTAGAAGTAGTTCTATCAATATCATTTGTAAATTAGGAAGAAGAAGAAATGAATAAAGGAAAGCAGAAGATTGGCGAGAGAGAGAGAGAGAGAGAGAGAAGAGAGAGAGAGAGAGAGAGAGAAAGAAAGCCTGAAGAACAGCATTGTTGGCAAACGAAAGTTTGCTGGTCAAATGAATGGCCTTTTTACGGATGCCTGTGAAATTGATATAAAAGGTTTGGTTCTGCTATTGATCAAGTATTGATCGTGTTATTTTCAGCACGACCCCGTCACCAGAAATTCTTGTTAAAAAAAAAAGTTATTTGGCTTTTGAAAGGTTCCCTGTGTGTTAAATGCAGTGTAACGGAATTACTATTATTTTAGCTTTCTGTACGTTAAGTGCTTTAAAAGAAAATCACCCTCCCTAGGAGGTAAAAACAACTTTTCGAAGAATCGTTCTGAAAACAGTTCTACAATAATAGGTACTACTGATATCAGAAAGAGTTTTGCAGCTGTTTATTTATATATTATGTATATTTCGAGTTAAGTAGAAGTAAGTGGATATTTCTATTGTTAATAGAGTTTGCGAATAAAAGGTGCAGCCTCGCAGAAGTAATACAAAACGCAATTTTGTCATTCGGGAGGTCACTAATGTAACAATTTGGTCAGCTCAGAGATTTTGTCGTAGATTAAAATTGATAAACATCGAAATAGAGTAGATTCGGGATTTCCAGGACAATAAATGCCGACCGCCTGCTATCAAATTTCTGCAACCCATTTCAATCGGTCTATTGATCAAGTCTCCCGAGGTGTACTAGATCTAAATACACGCACGCACATGCACACACGCAGACATATGAACAGACAGAACGAAAAGCAATTCTAAAAGACACCGAAGAGTAAGCACAATGTTTCAGTTTGATTACATAGTTACAAACGACTATCCAAGGATAACGTAAATTGTATTCTGAATCCAGTGTCACTACCGGTTCGTACATATGTGTATGTAGTGAAAGTGCGTGGTCCAGTGGTTAAGGTGTAGCACTCATAACCGCAAGATGGTATTTTCGGTCCCTACACTAGGCGACGCTTTTTGCATTTAAACGTAACATTTGATTGCACATTGCAACGTTTCGGCCCTGACAAGTTTTTTTTTATTTAAAACACACACACATTGATACATGCATACATACATACATACATACATGCATATATATATGCATATATACATGCATATATATATATATATATATATATATATATATATATATATTTGTATTCTTATTCGTGTTATCATTATTTTTTCACGTATTTTTGTATTTTTATTCGTGTAACATCATCCGGTTTTCCGTCCTTGTTTTGTATACATTCGAGGCTTTCTTCCAAGGAATCTAATGCGCTTGGCTTAGATTTTCCTTTGGGGCTGGCCAGATCGGAGCAATCTCAAGATTAATCAACCGAAATTGCGAAGATGATCCGGTTCGTGACTGAAGATTGAAGGCTTCGAATGTTCTGTCCGTGTTTTTTGTATCGTCTTCTAAACGTTTCACGTTCTTGTCCCAGTTTGTATTTTTTTACATTTACATATATATATATATATATATATATATATATATATATAATATATATATATATATATATAATATATATATATATATATATATATAATATATATATATATATATACGGAGAGTTTACGAAAAAACAAAAGACGAAGAAAGGTGTTGTACAAAACAAACAGATGTATTAGTGTAACGCTCAGGAATAGAAATAGTATTTTACGTTTCGAGCCTACGCGCTTCTACAGAAAGGGGCACAGAAAAAACAAGGAGAGAAAAAATGTGTGTAGTGGCTAACGATCTATCAATGCGACTGTCAGACAGAAAGGTCACACACAAGAGGGAAGAATTATGGGAGATAACAAAGTAAAGATGACCCCCAACACGAAGGTGTATGTGTGTATAAGAGAGGGTACGTAAGATGTTAGAAGACAGATTTATGTTTATATATAAAAACAGATATATAATAACAGATAAGAAGAGCACTGAGAGTGTGTAAAACTCCGCCAAAACAAAACCAACGTCCTCTCAACGATTAACCGGAGATGATTTTTAAAATGAGAAAATCTTAAGTAAAATCCTTCAATGAATATCATGAGACCTTTTGGTTTTATCTTAAATTCCGGTCTTCCTGTAGTAGTTCCTGCTGTCTTAGATCGATGTATACAAATATGTATATATGCACGTATACTGTAAAATTTTAAAATGTTTTATAATTTCCTAATATAATAATGAGCGTTGTCCTTACATATATATATATATATATATATATATATATATATATATATATATATATATATATATATATGAGTCGGAGTGAGAGGTGACGGTAGAGGAGATAACTGGCCAAGAGAGCGTCGTATGAATGAGAAAGGAAGGGGTGATAAATGAATAATGAAGGAAGGAGTGAAAAGCCAATAAACGGCGCTTGAAGTGTGAGTATATGTGTGTAAAAGAGAAGCATGTTTGCGTGAATCTGTGTGTGCGTGTGTGCGCGTGTACAAGAGAACTATGTGAAACTTTACATATACATGAAAAGTATAAAAAAAACGATATAATCCAGAATCCTTGTCCGGTACCAGATCGAACCTAAAATCTAATCAATTCGTGCCACTTACAAGGCCAAACATCTCTGAAAGTTTCATCCGAATCTATCCAGCGATATCTTGTCCACGGACAAACAAGTAAACACGACTGAAAACAATATTTCCGCCTTGCTAAGGCTACGAGGATAAAAAGAAACCTTCTTTTCTATAATGTTGTTAAAAAAAGCCATCTTCAGCTTCAACAACCGCTTCTAAATGAGATCTATATCATCTGCATGCTCGAATCAAATGGTCCTGGTTCATTTTGCACATTACTCTGACTATGGCAGCTTTCATAGAATCTTTGGTGTTATGGGCGTATTCATTGACTCCCCTTTCAACAATGCTCTACATGTAATAGTCCAATGGATTGAGATCTGGGGAATTACGAGGCCAAATGTTAGGGGTTATGTGATCATGAACATTTTCAGCCATCCAACCCTGTGTTACTAGAATAAATATGTGATAGTGCAGAATCTTACTGAAACACATATGGCCTTCCATTGCATACACTGTCTATCCAGGGTTTAACAATTATTTGCAGGACCTCAATGTAGGGGCAGAGTTAACTCTAAGGCTTAGTGGAAAGAAGTAAGGAGGCATCATATTTCCTTCATTGCTGACAATCGCTAAAACCATGATATTTGCAGAAAATTTTGTATGTATAACACTTGGAACTTCAGAAGGGTCTGCATATAACCATCTATCATTTCTTCTGTTAGACTTTTGCCTTTTGATCTTGGTCAGTTTTTCTCGTTCTAAAAAAAACCAACTCAAATCTGCTGGATTTTCCAGTTTATTTTAGAACCTTTTAGATGTGATGTAGTGATTTTGTTTTGTTTTGTTTTGTTTTTCACCCTATAAGACTTATATCTGATGTCTTTTGAACATTTCTGACTATTCGTTCTAATACATGGAGATCTTTTGCCATTGACCGCATGGACATTCTGGGATTAATCAATGGTCTGTTGAACATGGTGGATAAATTCAGGTGTTCTGATGATTTCAGAGCATTTAGAATGCTTTTTCTGCTTTGATACTGGTGATACGTTTCCATCTTTAGTCCCTAGCTCCTTACAAACTTTGTAGTCGAAAGATCTGGCAACTTTTAAAACTCGAGATATTTCTAAATTTCTATACCCAGCCTTTATAACCACAATAACAGCATGCCTCATCATTTCAGGAGTAAGCTGAGGGTCTTACATAATTATTTTCCGAAAAAAAGATTATACAGAATTAGCAAAAATTGCAGCATTGACCCCAAAAACGTACGTCCTCAAATACCTTACGCACTCTGCATATATATATATATATATATATATATATATATATATATATATAATATATATATATTATATATATATAATATATATATATATATATATATATATATATATATATATATTATATATATATATATATATATATATATATATATTATATATATATATATACATATATATATATATATATGACTCATGGCTCAGTGGTTAGAGCGTCGAGCTTACGATCGTGAGGTTGTGAGCTCGAATCCCCGACCGGGCTGCGTGTTGTGTTCTTGAGCAAGGCACTTTATTTCACGTTGCTCCAGTTCACTCAGCTGTAGAAATGAGTTGCGACGTCACTGGTGCCAAGCTGTATCGACCTTTGCCTTTCCCTTGAATAACACTGGTGGCGTGGAGAGGGGAGGCTGGTATGCATGGGCGACTGCTGGTCTTCCATAAACAACCTTGCCCGGACTTGTGTCTAGGAGGGTAACTTTATAGGTGCAATCCCATGGTCATTCATGACCGAAGGGGGTCTTTACCTTTATATATATATATATAGGGTGGGAGAGTTCATGAAAAAAATCAAAAGACGAAAGACAGGTGGTGTAGAAAACAAACAGATGTATTAGTATAACGCTCAGGAATTGAAAAAGTCTTTTACGTTTCGAGCCTACGCTCTTCTACAGAAAGGGACACAGAAAAAACAAGGAGAGAAAAAAATAAGTGTAGTGGCTACCGATCTATCATGGCCACTGTTGTGTGTGTGTGTGTTTTGTAGTGTAAGATTTTGTAAGAAGAAATAAAGTGTGTTATAAACAGCGCAAACATTATCTGATTATAAAAAAATATATGCACTGTGTAGAGTGGATAGATGTATATATGACAACAAAAGTTAAGAGGCTGCTCAGAATGCAATCTATTGTGTATATGTGTGACAACTTTGAGAGAATGCCTCTCTCTCGTACGGCAAATGTGGACTGAAAGAATTCGATTCTCCCTCTCTGTATTTAACTATATGATGCTCCCTCTCTCCAGTACATCTACTTGGCTATATTTGATGCATCAGAGATTATATTGTCTGTATATTAGGCTAATTATATTTTAGATTAAATTACTAATCCCATAATGCTGCGTCTATTTTCATACATAATGTGCCGAAAAGACTTAAACTTAAATGGGAATAATGAATACATCTAAGCTAATATTTAGTAAAATTCCTTTGTTTTTAATAATCTTCTTCGTAATAACACAGTTGGAAAGAACAATTATAATATTTACCAGGCCGGTAACATAAATGTTTATTCAACGCTTAGTTTGATAACTACTATCTCATTAAAACAACAAACTTGCAAACAATAGGATAACAGCTAGGCATTCAAACAATTCTTTGGGGGTTCTCTTTAGAGACTGTAGAAAAGAATGAATGAAGACAAACATTACTATAGACTAAAGGAAAACAAGAGATCTTCGGCTTTATACTAGAAATAATTATGAATAATTATTTTGTGAGTGGTCGTAAACCAATTAAAGTAGTCACTGGTAATTGTTTCAAACTTAGCCACACGGACAGTAAGTTTGACAGCAGGGCGTTAGTCGAAATTATGGACTCTTACTATATGACTGGTATATTATTTTACCTGTCTGAAAATGATAAAAATAGTTCCCCTCGGTGAGATTTTCAAGCAGACCGTAAGACTGTGAAATAAATATAGCAAAATAATCTACGCATTGAGGACTTTTTCAACGTGTTGCATGAATAATTCATCAATAGGTATTAATTATGAAATTTATAAATCTATCTACTCTACCGGTACTTTATTTTATCGACAAAGAAAAGATGAAAGACGGATTTGACGTCAAATCGCAGAGAACCGAGAGATGTCACTGAAGCAGTTTGTGCGGAGAGTTAATGATTCTGCCAGCTTAGCTTAATGCAATTACGGATGAATCCTAATAAATATTAAACGTTTTGGTATCAAAGCAATAACATGACGCTTTTTTAGGTTATTAATCTGAGAATGTGCGGAATTTTAAACTCCAATATCGATATAGTTCTATACGGGCATATGGTGTAGTGGTTAAAAGCGCGGGCTACTAACCCCAAGATTCCGAGTTCGATTCCAAGCATTGACATGAATAATAATAATAATAATAATAATAATAATAATAATAATAATAATAATAATAATAATAATAATAATAATAACAACAACAACAACATCGAAAAATACCTTAGGAATGAGAACCCAGGTTCGAAATTTCCCCAAGACACCTGATGAAGGCTGAAGGGTATATCAGCCGAAACGTTGTGTTAACAACAAACAAGATGAGGACAAATATCTGTCAACTGTAAATAATGTAAATAATATAAATAATGTGTTCAATATCGATGTTCGGGATTTTAAACCTCAATAGAGAAACCGGGTAAATTAAGATACACATTTAGTCAAGAGTTAATGTTTGGTTATGCAAAAGCAATGTATGGTACAGTGTTTTATGATCAATAAAATTACCAAACGAACAATAATCAGAGAAAACTATAGTTTATTAGAATGTAGTTGTAGAATCCACCTAACAGAATACACTGACTGTTAATTAATAATTACAAACCCTGGAAGAGGTTAAAACTGATCTCGTTGGAATTTGAAATATAAAATTTATTTAACTGATTCAATTACATACTGTATTGAACAGTAACGTCGAAATGTAGAGCGTAACATGATATAAGATTATAGATTTGACTCTTCTAAATGTTTGTCTGAAGAAAACTACGAATTAACGACAGAGCTTCTATGTGAATGCTTAACCTGTTAAAATTTGAAGTCAAATATTTCTTAAATGAAATCCAAATGTGTTCAGGAAAGAAAGATGTAAAGAAAATATTCCCCTAAAAACAAATATTCACTGCTAGATCTATTTTACTCTAAGACTTTGGCCTATCAGGAGTAAAATAATAACGAAAGAGTATTTGAAAACGATATTTAGTTACTTTATGTATTAAATATTTTTGTCATAAGTGCATATTGAAGGGGTCTTCACTATAGGAAACACTTGTTGGCAGGACACGAAAAATCAACCTCCCTGTCGGTATAATAAAATACGGGATTCTAAGAAATTGTGGAATGTTTACCCCAACAGCAATTGGTTGTCTGATAAACATCTGATTCGATCTGATTCAATCTACAGCCTCCTGACAAAAACAAGTAAATAGTTCAGTCGTGTGGAACTAACATTGTAAAACTAATTGTATCAAGTAATCTATATCGGATACAATCTATTGAGCATAATTTATTGAACAGCTTATACACTATAAGCCAATAACTTAGTGACAAAAACAATTATATTAAATGACTGGCATATTAGAGAGCGATATCGAAGTTCATGTATACTAATTATAAATATTTGTGCGCGTGTGTTTGTGAGTGTATGTGTGTACATGGTCATGCGTGTTCATGTATCTGTATATATACATGTGTGTGTGTGGTGTGTGTGTGTGTGTGTGTGTATGTGTGTGTGTGTGTGTGTGTGTCTGTGTGTGTGAGTACACGCAGATATTCATGCAATCTTATACGAGAAACGCAAATGTGATATAAATGCAAATCGCCGTAATGTCTTTCAGTGATTGGAATTGTAACAAAATCAATCAACCGTGGTGAACTTCGACGACGAAGCTAGCTAAGCTAACGACATGAAACCCGAACAATTTGACAAATGAAGAGATCTAGTTACATAAAGAGTTCAAACTGAATCCTGGATGAGATTTGTCGCAGGAAATGAGGCGAATAACGACACAAAATGACGCTTGCTGCAACAATATACATAACATTACGCCGAACAATTAAAATAGAACAATCGATCTCAGTCAGTGGACGGCTCCCACTGTTGTACTCTGATAAAGCTACTAATTACCAGGTTTAATTGGCGAAACTGATTTTCAATATTACTAAATACGAGTTATATTTGACAAAGGGAACAATCAAGACAGCTATAGTTGAATCTGGCTAGCATCTACATTTATATTTGCATAATGAATTTGCCGTCTGCCGATAAACGGATTCAGAAGAACTTTTGTGTGTTACGTGATACGGCTCGTAATTGTTGCTGTCATTGAAACTCTCTTCTCCGATCGGCAAAGCTATTATTCTCATTCACTCAGGTAAAGCATATAATGAAATATTTCAATTAAGGAAGAAATTACGTTAAATGAGGCGTTAACATTCTATGTAAATTAAAGACATTTGTAGTCAACTATGCTGATCGTTGAGCGAACGACAATGACACAGATCAATACTGCGGATCGATGTATACACACTCATTTCTGGTCATAACGATTAGACCATAACTAAAACATTTAACTCCAAAATTTCTTTTATATTTTTCTATGTATGTGTTTGTGTGAATGGTATTCAAGAAGTATTAAGAAGTAACGTAGATTTTTTTTTCCTTTTTGATTGGCTCAAGGCCACTAAATTCTAGTCTATGAGATACACATCTGTAGTTCTTTTACGTAATTGTTATACAAAAAGCGAGAAACTGCCAGAATCTTTACTATACCGGAGAAAATGCTAAATGACATTTCTTTAGGCACTTATGTTTAATTTCGATTGTCGTCAAATTTGGACTTCACTTTCAGCAATTCATGACCGATAAATTAAGTGCTAGTTCAGCACTACGATTGTTGTAATGGACTTAAAAATTTTTTCTGGCCTTGTGTCAAAATTAGAAAGAATTATATAGTCGTTATCCATTTATACAGTTTGATCTGGCTAAAAAGGGCGAGATTTATGTTTTCGTTCTACGTCTCCTTTTATCTGGTGTTGTGCAGCATAGAGATTTAAGATGTATTTGAGGGTAATTAGTTAGTAATGGAAAAGTAATGTCAGTAATGGAAAAGAAATACCTATGTCATCATGGTTTGTTCCAGGCATCAAAATGCCGACATCATTACTACTGCTCAATGCCCTGGGAACACTGTAAAGGCTGTAAGACGAGACATGGAGAGTTGCAATGGAGATTACGAAGCAGTGGCCAGCAGGAAGTGACACAAAAGGCATTCTGAGTTTGTGTGTGTACACAGAGATTCATCTAACAACCATGGAATCCGGTTTGGTGAAAGAGATAGGTGTTGGACTCACCAATTCTAAATGAGGCCCTTCGCTACCACTCGTACAAGAGTAGCAAGGATTCTGACAGCCAAGGCCAAGAGGAGCTTGGTGAAGGCATAAATGTTCCTGAACAGCCAGAGCTGGGGATGGGTGGTTCTTCTCAGACGGAAACAAACTTCTGCCAGAACAAGTCTCACGACACTCAGATCAGCAGGTGGTTTACTTACAATCCATGTGATGCCTCACTTATCATGGAAACCAAATTACCTCAAACTGTGATGGACGTTAAGCGTTTTTTCACATAGGGTGACGTTGAGCCACCCGAAATCTTTGGACACGGTCTTAGGCTTAATTCAGATATTTGTATAAAGCCGCTGGAAGCTGGATCGATCCATGGCTGGAGAAGGTTGCTACTGGAAGGCCATATGAGTGACAACTGGATTCAGCGTCTTGACATACTTTCAGAAAGAGTTAGAAGTAGCTATCGGAGTATATTTGCGACTTCACTGGCCCTAATTTACGTCTCATAAATCTACGCGAGTGGGATCTCACCAAATACTAGTTGATCAAGAGACCAAACTTGCTGCCTGCAACACCAAGGCCGAACTTTTGGCGAAGATCAAGGTGTTCAAAGATTTTCCCAAGCACGTGTTGATGAATGTATCCGCCAGGTTCCAGAGCACTCTGAAGGCTGTGGTGGTAGCAGTAGGCAGCCACTTTTATTAAACTGTTATCGTTCATCCATCATGCAGTGGGTATTTTTAATTTAAAAAAGGCTAACAACTTCTATTTAGAATTTGATATAGTGTTTTGCTTTTCTGTTAAGTTATTAAACATATTTGTATTCTTTTAATTTTAAATACATTGACAGAATCCGAAGTACCGTAATTGAGGGCATATAAGACGCCTTTATTTCAAAAACGAAAGTTTCAAAAATAACCCTCACCTGTCCTATGTGTCAAATCCAGCCTCCTACAAGCTAATGTGACCCTTATGCTCACTATTATACGCTGCTTTTGTTTTTATCCAAATTTTCTATTCTGCGTAGTCATTAATAGTAACTTACTTTTTATATACAGTGACGTTTCTATTAAATATGAGGTACTTTTGTGATAATTCTTTAACGTACTGCAAGATTCCTTTAAATATTTCATGCTCTAAAGCACTAAAAATATTTCCTAAAATTTGAGTACGTCTAATATAACCATGCGTAGGGCAACGAGCTGGCAGCACGCCGGGCGAAATACTTAGCGTTCTGAGTTCAAATTCCACCGAGGTCGACTGTGCCTTTCATCCTTTCGGCGTCGATTAAATAAGTACCAGTTACGCACTGGGGTCGATGTAATCGACTTAATCCCTTTGTCTATCCTTGTTTGTCCCCTCTATGTTTATCCCCCCTGTGGGCAATGAAGATACGGTATGGAGCTTGTATTTACACTACATCAGTTTATGTTATCGTGGGTAAAATAGCCAGGCAAGGGAGACGTTCGCCAGTGCATCAGTGAGACTAACATAAAGTTTCAGTATCTGAAGAATTATATTTCCTATCGTTTCGTGTGGCTGATTTGAAATAAAGATAACCTCACATATACATTTCATAAATGAAACCCAAGTATTGGGTTGGCCAAAACGTCCGTTCGGCTTGTGTCGACATTAAAATTAAAGCACTGTTATAAATACATAATTTCAGCCTGTCCATTACGCCTGCATAATTTGTAGGTACTTTGTACTTTAACATAGTGCGACGCGAAATTTTGATGATACGGGTCGTATTTTGTATGCTTGGGGTCCTCCTGGAAATGGAGAGCCAAAACGAATATCATGGACACCTTCTAATTTTGTACTTTAAAACAGGAAAGAAAGCGATGGAAACCTTAAGGAAAATATGCTTTGCGTATGGAAATGATCTTGTTAAAAATCATGCTACAGAACAAATGATGTTGCTACGGAACGTTTGTGCCAGCTGTGGTTTCCAAGAATTCGGTCAGGAAGTTTCTTTGGTTGAAGGTGCATTTCTCTCTGGTCACCCAACTGAATTTAACAGCGATACTAACCCCGTTATAAGATCAGCATGATCGTAGATATCTCCCAAATATTCAAATGGAGTTTTGAAATCCATCTGCCACAACGTAGTTAGGTCAGCAGGCTCGTTGTTTGACTCATTTGAATAAGGCTAAATACGCCCAACTGATTTCCATCTACGGTTTGTTGTATGTGAAGAAACGATCCTTTTTTGAAGAGAGTGGCGACAGGAGAAAGAGATGGATCGTGAATAACAAGGTGAAGCGCAAAGGATCAGAGGGGAAAGAGAGTGAATCACACAAGCGACTTCCGAAGCAAGGCCTTAGCCGTAGTGGCTTATACTTTTAATTTGATGAATCTAGAAGAATGTGTTTTATGAGTCCTTTCTCATTGACATGACGATCAGTTAGAATGTGTACTGTGACCAAATGGACAAATTAAATGCAACGATCCACCTGAAGCGTCCAGCACTTGCTAATCGTAAGACCATTGCTTTCCTTCATGACATTGCCAAACTACACACTTCTTTGCAGATGCGGAAGAAGCTACTGCCTTGACAGGGAATTTTCGCTCTTCCATCGATTTTCACTTAACCTTGCGCCTTAAGATTTCCCCCTGCTTCGTTCTCTTCAAAATTCAACTCTGATATAGATGTAAAAATACACCTGGATGAGTTTTTTGACAGTAAAGAAGACTTCGCCAGTAAAAACAGGAAATTCCTCGGTCAAGGTATAATGGATTTGTCCACAAGATGGCAGAAGATATTGGAACTAAACGGTAATTCTATCATCAACCGAATAGATTTTTTTGTGCTTAAAACATGTGCTTCATTTTCACTTAAAAACCGAACAGAAATTTTGGCTAACATGTATATGACAACGGCTACTTAAAGTTTGAAAATCCTCTTGCTACGATGTTCTCTCCAAGTTTATAATTTACACATTCTTTCAAGCAAGTTTTTGCAACGAGCATAGATTTTTTTCAGTATAAAAAGTGCGTATTTCTGTATGTGTCGGAAGTATAGTGCATACATATCTTCATACGTATGCACATACACACACATGCATACGTCTGCATGTTTGTTAATCTGGGATGTGACGTCAATTTATCTAATGATTGCATTATTTCAATCGGAAACCATAGTAATTACAATCGAGTTAATATAATTGGTGTGCAGTACTGAGTTAAATTCGCCTATTGGTTAGCAATGGATGCTATGAATCATAGATGTCGAATTAATATGTTGCAACGTAGTCATACTAGACAGGTCTGATATAGAGCCAATGTAGGAAGCGATTATTGCTGAGTTATGCAAATAAATCTTGTCGTGGTCAGTCGCCAGCGTGTTAACTTTAGGGCACAGCTTAATTGAATCCTTAATTGAATCTCTTCCACTTCCCTTAAACCTATTATACGTATGGATCAATAACTTTACGTTGATGCTAAATTATAGAGCCTTTAAATTAAGAGATAGTGAAACAAACCCGTATTGTTTGTGAGTGAGAGACGCGAGGAGGGTTAATATATCTTAGCAATAAGACAAATGTACAATCCACTTTCGATATCCTCAATTAAAGTCAAGTAATTTTATTTGCCCCTTTGCAACATTATTCAAAATATTCAAATGGAAGTGAAAAGCCATTTATGGATCAATGAAATGATGGTTTATAATTTAAACTCGTTCTGAGTCACGAACATAGGATACCATATTATAACCCCATTTCACTTAAATTCTTCTGGAAAGGTTCTACTCGATGCAATCTCGACACATATGTTTCCATTTGTTCCATGGGTACTCTAAAAAAATTAAATGCCTTAAAAATGTGAAAATTTGGCATAGACTCGAAATATTAAATTTACATGATGGTGGTAAAAACGGTGTGAATATCACACCATCTCATTCAAAAGGTTAGAGAAACAAGTCCTTTTGCATATCGCGTATGTCATACGCGCTGAGGTTGCTATTTTTGTTAATTTTGGACCAACAAGCCAATAATCAAATTCATTCTGTCAATAACCGTTCCATTTGTTGCTGACAGGATTTATGTTAGTGTTCATGTCATGCAGGAGAAAGCGCCACGCGCTGTGAGGAGATCCATCGTAGTTCTTCAATATATTCCTTATCTCGACACTGATGAATGCCTGTAAATTTTCAGTGCTTGTACTCAAGAAGACAAGAATTTCTTTGATAAAATGGATCGGCATGGCACTAAATGTCATTGTTGTTCAATTCGATTTGCTCTCTAGTAAAACATTAATAAACCAGAAACTTATTCCATTTCAAGTGTTTAATTACTGGTACAAACTTTCTGTAATACACTAGAAAATTGTATTGAATTATTCTTTTACTTTTTCAGTCATGTGACTGAGGCCATGCTGGAGCACCGCCTTTTTTCGAGCAAATCGAGCGCAGGACTTATTCTTTGTAAGCCTAGTACTTATTCTATCGGTGTCTTTTGCCGAACCGCAAAAGTTACAGGGACGTAAACACATCAGCATCGCTTGTCATGCGATGTTGGCGGACAAACACAAACACACAAACACACACACACACACACACACACACACACACATATATATATATATATATATATATATATATTCATATATATATACATATATACGACGGGCTTCTTTTGAGTTTCCGCATACCAAATCCACTCACAGGGCTTTGGTCGGCCCGAGGCTATAGTAGAAAACACTTGCCCAAGGTGCCACGCAGTGGGATTGAACCCAGAACCATGTGGTTGGTAAGCAAGCGTCTATGCATTCACCTAATCAACAACAAATAGCAACCAATTCTTTCGAATGACGCCGCACAGCATATTCCATTTTTTAAACACAAAATGGCTATCTATGCAGAATGGGTGTAACTAAAACCTAAGTATTTTGAACTTGCACACGCCTTAACTAAGATAAAACTATCATTTGTTTGCATTATTTTATCTACGATACTCGACTCTTATGCTATAGCTTACACTTTGGAAACGGCCAGAGCATTAACTCTCTGATGAATGAGCATACGCATTGAAGAACTGAAATAACGTCAGAAAGTTTCGTGTCTTTTTAATACTAAAAGATAACGCTTCACATTAATGTGTTTGTTATTATCATAAACAGTGTGACAAAATTTGAAACCATTATTGTTAGCTGTGTTAAGTCACCGAAGACTGGGTTTTCATATTCGATAAATTTCTCATTCTTCGTGAATCAATTTATCTTCCTGAATAGAATTTAAAATTATCAGTATGGTAAGTCAAGAGTAAAAACTGTATATTTTGGAGAAAGTGGAAACTGGAAGAAGGAGAGTAAAGCAAAGATGAAACCAAACAAGGAGAAAAAGAAGGGAAAGAATAAGAAGAGGTGGAGAAAAGGAAGGATAAGTGTAAGAAGAGGAGGAGAAAAAAATTAGAAGAGGGGGATAAGTAGCTGAAAGGGTGACGAAGAGAAAGGTGGAGGAAAAATTCAGAGAGGAAGAAGCAGTGGTGGAAAAAGAAGTAAAGAGAGAGAAGAAGCAGAAACGAAGAAGTAGAAATAAAAGAAGTGGAGGAGGAGGAGAGGCAGGAGGCAAGAAGAGTATGAGGAGGAAGAAGGAGAAGGGAATGAATAAAAGAAAGATGAGAGAAAAATGGAGACGAGGAATAGGATGAAGAAAAAGGAAGGAAAAAGATTGCAGGAAAGAAGAGGAACAATTAAAACAAGGAGGAACAAGAGGAAGATAACGAAAGAGAAGCGAAAGAAGGAAGATACGAGAAAGAAACGCAAGACAAGAGGCAGACGTAACGGAGATAGAACGTTAAGAAGTTAGAAATGAAGACATTTAAAATAAAGCGAAAGAAGGTAACAATCTTAAAGCGACATCTTGCTTATGGGAAAGC
>NC_043002.1:14158911-14163911 GCF_006345805.1 Octopus sinensis
GAGAGAGAGAGAGGCCATTTATTTAAGAAATATAATGGCCGTAATACGTGCTGCATAATGCAATGATTGAATTCATAATTGCTGATATTATCGTGAAAGTTTTACGTTGAACGTTTACAAATATAAATGGTGAGTTGTTAAAGATCAGCTGTAATGTTTAAATATTAACATTTGAAACCTCTGCGCTGGAAGTATTAGGTGACAATAACGGTGAATTTAGCTCAAGTTTTCCAGCAGCTACCCTTTTAAATAGCAGGGCATTTTCCCATTTTCTGAAGCATATTTTAAGTGAAAGGCCACTTGAATGTGTGAATGGACAGACTTCCTTTAGAAAACGTGGTCATTTAATCGAAAGCCAAATGTTTCTGTAGCACTTTGATTTGCACAAATTGGAAATTGTAACTTTTGATATAAAATCTTACACTCAAAATTCAAGGGCTATCAACGCCTCTGCTAAATTTGAATTACCTGTGAATTGTTGTTTAAAAGAGAATGCTTTTTTGCTACGAGATTTTTTTTCGAAGAGTGATTCACAGTCAATGCCGCAGCAAGGTGTATAGCAGCTGTAACACTTCCAACGACACAGGTCAATATTATAAATTCACTAAATCAGTTAGTAAACTGAAATACTATTTCGCATAATGTGAAATTGGAATATATCCCCCAAAACACAATATCGCTGCTTCAGCAAAAGTGTGGTTACTGTCTTCATGTTATTTTAGTAAGTTGTTTTAAAACGATTTCAAAAATATTGCGTCGGGGAAGATAAAATTACAACTAAATATTTCTGAAAAATTTTCAACATTATGAATGCGGAGATTTGGAAGGATAGAGAAAGATAAAAGGTAAATAAACCTCTGCAGAATTTGAACTCAGAACGTAAGGAGATATGCAATACTAACTATTAAGCAGTTTGCTCGACGTGCTAAAGCTTCCTCCAGCTCGTCATCTTGACTAAAATAATAATAATAATAATAATAATAATAATAATAATAATAATAATAATAATAATAATAATAATAATAATAATAATAATAATAATAACAACAACAACAACAATAATAATAACAACAACAACAACAACAACAACGACAATAATAATAATAATAATAATAATAATGATAATGATAATAAATGCCCCGATGCAGTACCAGGCAGTGGCTCTCATGGCTTCTGATCTTAACTGATTGGAAGTGTTATCATGTACATTGTTTTGTCTTGGTATAAAAGATGGGCTACAACAAATATTCTGCTCAATACTACAGATTTGCTTGTCAATTGTTTGACCTTAACCAGTTGAGCATGTCCCTTAGTGACTGACGATATGTGCATCTCTGATCACGAGCAGAAGTAGTGGGGGAGCATCGTAGCCGTGTGTTGAGAGGGATACTTTGGGGTTTGAATAATTCACCTCTGGAAACATGGGAGTTTCGTTCAACATCCTTAAACAACCCTTATTAAGGGACCTTTCGAGTGGGATGGGTTACTCGACCTGAAGAAAATTCTAACTGGGCCCCACCTGCAAGGTCATGTGTTGTTTATCTTGATATGGTTGTGATGCATGTGCCTAGTGTACCCTTATCAGACGGGTAGTCCTTATGGGTATACTGGGCTTCGTATATTTTACCCCAGTGTCACTTTGATGGCATGCACTGCTCTCTCACTAAATAATGATAATAATCATAATAATAATAATAATAATAATAATAATAATAATAATAATAATAATGATAATAATAATAATAATAATAATAATAATAATAATGATTATAATAATAATAACAATAACAACAACAATAACAACAATAATAATAATATTAATAATAATAAGAAGAAGAAGCTACGTGCTAAAGCTACCCGCATAGCAAGGTATGAAAAGTGCGTTAGATTCTTCAAGGTCAACAACATGTTGAAAAATAACCTAAAAATATTTTACAGGGAGATAGGAAAATACCAGTTACAGAAACGTTTGTCCCATCAAACGAAGAAGCGCAGGAATTCTGGAATAAAATTTGAGCAGACGAAAACACACACAATGAAAGGTCCACTGGATTCATAGAATATCTACACACTTAGATTCCATAGAAGAGCAAAAGTGGAAGTGTATCAAGGTGGAGGATGTAAGATCTACTCTCATTAAGTCAAGTAAACGGAAGTCTCCAGGAAAGGATGAAATCCTAACATCTGGTTGAATGCCTTCCTAGAGAGCCATGAAGTGCTAACAAAATTTTACAACAATGTTTTACAATAACCTAGTACGATTCCCTCTTGGCTAGTTAATGGTGTAACATTCCAACTTCCAAAATAGAAAAAAAACCCCAAAAAATAAATGAACTAAAAAATTATATACCCATAACCTGCTTAACAACAATGTATGAAATGGTAACATCTGTCTAGACTAAATATACCTATATTTCTTTTTTTCTTTTCTATGTTTCAGTCATTTGACTGCGGCCATGCAGGAGCACCGCCTTTTAGTCGAGCAAATCGACTCAAGGACTTATTCTATCGGTCTCTAGTACTTATCCTATCGGTCTCTTTTGCCGAACCGCTAATTTACGGAGAAGTAAACACACCAGCATCGGTTGTCTGGCGATGTTGGTGGGGGGGCACTAACACAGACACGCAAACATATACACACATATATATACATATACATATATACGACGGGCTTCTTTCAGTTTCCCTCTACCAAATCCACTCACAAGGCTTTGGTCGGCTCGAGGCTACAGTAGAAGACACTTGCCCAAGGTGCCACGCAGTGCAACTGAACTCGAACTATGTGGTTGTTAAGCAAGCTACTTACCACACAGCCACTCCTTCGCCTATAGGTTTTTGTTAACAAAAAATGACATTCCCCAGTGAGACAAAAGATGTAAACATTGGTCCTATGGTTGTAAAGATCAGTTACTCATCAATAAGAATATCTTGGAAGGTTGTCACAAACGACACAAAAACATTTCAATATCCTTGATACACTATGAAAAAGCTTTTGATAGTCTACCACTCTGCGAAACTTTTTGACTGTAAGTATGAGATCTTGGAGAACCACACTGACTTTGAACAATGACAACAAATCTCTCAATGTTTGAGATGTGAGAATTTCATCTGGCACTCTTCTTTTAATTTTGACTCTATATCTTCAGGAGTTATCTCAATCCTTTCTATATTAATTGATAATAATATTGATAATAATATTAATAATAATAATAATAATGATAATAATAATAATAATAATAATAATAATAATAATAATAATAATAATAATAATAATAATAATAATAATAATAATAATAATAAATACTGGACTAAACTAAACGCAAAAGAAATAGACAAAGAAAAATCCCAGCAATGGTTGAGAAGCTCAGGACTCAAAGCAGAAACAGAGGGATTTTTAATTGCAGCACAAGACCAAAGCCTCCCCACCAGAATTTACCAAAAACATGTAATGAAAAGAAATATTACAAGTAACTGCAGAATATGTGGAGATGGACAAGAAACAATAAATCATATTATCTCTAGCTGCCCAGTCCTGGCTAAGAAGGAATATATTCACAGACATGACAGAGTTGGAACCTACATACATTGGAAGCTATGCCAACATTATGGAATAACGACAGAAAAAAGATGGTATAGGCACACACCAGAAAAGGTCACAGAAAACGAGAAAGCAACCATACTCTGGGACATGCCGATACACACAGAGAGAGAAATTAAGGCCAACAGACCAGATATAGTTGTCAGAGATCATGAAGAAAAAAAATGCTTTCTAATTGATGTATCAATACCGGCTGATGACAACGTGTCTCTGAAAGAAATGGAGAAACTCTCAAAATACAAAGACCTGGAAATGGAGGTGGCCGGAATGTGGAATCTGAAAACAGAAACAATTCCTATCATAGTAGGTGCATTAGGCATGATAAAAAAATATTCACACAAATACATAACAAAAACACCAGGACTTACAAACACATATAACATACAGAAAATTGCACTACTAGGCACTGCACACATCCTACGCAGAACACTTTCCATACAATAACCATCAGAGCATCACAACAAATCACAGCACATACCCATGGCACACAGAGCTGCGCTCGATAGTGAACTGAAAGCACGCTATAAAAATAAAACTACTGAATAATAATAATAATAATAATAATAATAATAATAATAATAATAATAATAATAATATAAAATGTGGAAGCTGAAAAAATGTGGAAGCTGAAAAAATGTGGAAGCTGAAAAAATGTGGAAGCTGAATTAAAATGTGGAAGCTGAAGACTAAAACAATACCTGTTGTCATAGGTGCCCTGGGAATGATAGCAAAAGGGGCTGATAGCTACCTAACTCAGATACCAGGAAACCCCAAAATGGCAGAAGTTCAAAAGATAGTGCTCATGGGAACTGCTCATATCCTACGCAAAATACTCTCTATGTAACCTCAAGGTTTAAAACAACCATAATTTTCGGTTTAAAAAAAAAAAAAAAAAAAAAACTTTTTTTTTAGACATTCATTAGTACAACATCCCCACCCCCAAATATATGGCACACTAGGCATAACAACAACATGAACTTCCAACCCTGTTGTCTCTGAGGTCTCTGGGTGAGACTTGGAGCCAACTTGTACAAATATAAAGCAAAAGTCAAACATAGAATAATAATAATAATAATAATAATAATAATAAAATCAAAACTGCTGACAAATAGTACAAGCACCTTCCTGAGGTTGTAACATTGAGAGAAAATTTAACTATTCTTTGGGACTTTCCAGTATGTACAAATAGGACCATCAAGGCAAATAAACCAGCTTTTGTTGGGAAAGACGATAACAATAAGGTGTTTTTATTAATTGACATGTGCATACCACGTGACCATAATATGTAGGCAAAAGAATTTTATAAGCTCAGAAAATATAAAGTTCTGATAATCGAAATCGAAAAGATGTGGCATTTCAAGACGGTTACAATACCAATGATTGTAGGATCACTTGCAATGAA
>NC_043002.1:14168911-14191411 GCF_006345805.1 Octopus sinensis
ACATGTACAGAAACACATATACACCCACACACATGCGCATATATACATACATACAACAGAATATGCGTATATATACACGGACATTACACGTGTACATATATATATATATACATATATACCCACACACGCACATACACATATACATATACACATACACATATGCATACATATATGCACATGTATACCTATACATACATACGCGTATACACACACCCATATATACATACGTACGTCCATCCTTTCATACACATACACAGATGCCCACACATACAGGTTTTGATATAAGATATTAAAAGATGTATATAAGAACGCATGTAAAGAGTCACGCACTCACATCTACCCGTGCACGCACACACGGCTGTGTGTCCATATGTGCGTGTACATATACACTTACATACACACACAGAGACATACGCGCGTATAGGTATAGCTATAAGATATTAGAAATCTGCGAAAAAAAAGAAATAGGCGAACTAATAGAATAGCACACAATAGCAACCCTCCCGACGAGAGCAATATAGATCCTATTAGGAGAAATAGAAGCGATAATAGTAGATTACGCAAATATATATGGTTCAACATACCATACAACTTAGCAGTCAGGGGTAAATTATGTAAGAGAATATTCTCTATCATTTCCAACAACTTCCCACGCACCCATAAGTATAGAAGTATCTTCCACAACAAAACCATTAGGATTTCCTACTCTACCCTACCCAACATGAGCTGCCTCATAGCTAAACATAACTATATTAATATTAGAACAGCTAGATCAAGAGCAAGCTCTAGCGACCAACCGAAACCCCCTCATCCAGACAGTAGACAATATAATCAGACTGGCAGCCATATTACCCAAACAGTTAGTAATAGCACCCGCCAACACAAGAGAGGCAATACCACACCCATCAACAACCAGGAGGATATCAACGCCCCCACACGTAATGCAATACCTCCGCCTGGGATTAACAGCACATGACCGAGTAATGCAATGCACTGCAACTGCATATGTGCATCCGAGTGTCCGCTACGGGGCGCATGTAGGGCGAAAAACGTAATATATTCATGTGAGGTGAGTACCCAGTTTAACACACTCATCTACATAGGTTGCTCAACCTCCTGGAAATCCAGATACTACAACCACCGGTCCTCGCTGAAACACAGACATAAAGCTAACAGCACCTCCCTTTCTAAAAAAATTTGGGAATTAAAAGACAAATGCATAGGTTTCAAACTCAGGTGCTCCATCATCGGATCAGCTGCACCTTATTTAAATAATAGAGCAGGATGCCAACTATGTTGTGTAGAACTCCTGAATATCTTGAAATTCAAAGACAAACACAATCTTATTAACAAAAGGTCAGAGTTCAAACCATCCTGTATACACAAACTTATTAATACTTTCAAATACTACAAAGCTTAGGCTATTATACCAACTCCACCATGCAATTTCCTCCCACCCGGCGCAACCTGTCGGCTCCAGCGAATCCCGCTTTCCTATATGTGCGTGTATATGTGTATATATATATATATATATATATATATATATATATATATATATATATATATATGTATATACATATATGTGTATGTATATGTATATATATATATATGTATGTGTGTGTGTATGTGCATATATATTTCCCTGCATTTTCCTCCTCCTATATATACACATTTTGTCTCCCATATATGTTTTTTTCCCTACATATTTCTTCTCCTACACCTACATTCTCTCTATCTAAACTCTTTATTTCCCTATATCTATACCTTTTCACATTTCTAACTCGGATGTTGAGCGCACACCGCCAAACTCCACTTTCCACCCTTCCAATTTTCAGTTCCCCCCGCCCGCCCCTACGTGGTTACCTTTAGCACACACCTTTAACTTTACACTTTGAACCACCTTTTATTTTTTCCTTCATCTCATGTTAAGCTTTACCCGATTATATTTTTATTTTACTTTATCCTATTCTATTTCGCTTTACCTTTATTCTTATTTTTATTTTCATTTCTTATTTTAATTCTTATAGTTCTTATAATTTTTATATTTTATTTATAACTTTTATATTGTATTTCTTACTTTTATTTCTAATTTTTATTCTTACCCTCATTCTTAACCCTAACTTATCGCTTTATATCTCTATATATGTCTATTTTTTTTGCTTATCCCTTATTTACTTATCTATGGATCCGCTTTATGATTATACGTGCGTCCGTGTACGTATGTATACGTATACATATGTGTACATATGTACGAGTAAACATCTACGTATGGATGTGCATACCCCGTTACACTTCTTTAATAATTTCTTTTAATAATTTTTAAAAATTTCTTACATGTTTTTCGCAGATTTCTAATATCTTATAGCTATACCTATACGCGCGTATGTCTCTGTGTGTGTATGTAAGTGTATATGTACACGCACATATGGACACACAGCCGTGTGTGCGTGCACGGGTAGACGTGAGTGCGTGACTCTTTACATGCGTTCTTATATACATCTTTTAATATCTTATATCTAAACCTGTATGTGTGGGCATCTGTGTATGTGTATGTAAGGATGGACGTACGTATGTATATATGGGTGTGTGTATACGCGTATGTATGTATAGGTATACATGTGCATATATGTATGCATATGTGTATGTGTATATGTATATGTGTATGTGCGTGTGTGGGTATATATGTATATATATATATATGTACACGTGTAATGTCCGTGTATATATACGCATATTCTGTTGTATGTATGTATATATGCGCATGTGTGTGGGTTTATATGTGTTTCTGTACATGTTTACACGTGAGTGTGTATGTATGCTTATATGCTTTGAGCTGTGTATGCGCACGTATATGTGCGCGTGTATATGGGTGTATGTATCCATGCTGGTATGTATGTACAAGATGACCACTTAATTCAAGGAACTAGATTGGCTGCCCAACAGCTCTGATTTACAATACACTAGGTCCCCAGACGCCCCTGTTGATTTATTGACACCCAAAACTTCTACAACTAAATTTTTCCTGACCACCATGTTTGGTCCGTAACCACTATACATCCCTCATCCTTATATCTTTTTACATTTTTTATCATTTTTATTCCTATTTTTATTTTTATTTTTTAAATTTTTTTTAGTTTTATTTCTATTTCTATTTTTACTTTATAACTTTATACCTTTATATCCATTTATATTTTTTTATATTCTTTATATCCCCTTTATATCTCCTTATATCTCTTTATATCCTTATACTCTACATTTTTATATTTTTCTATACTTACACTTTATATATATTTTTTATCCTTCGTCCTGAATTCTCGATCCTCCATCTTTACCCCTATTTACTCTTATTACCAGGTTCCTTCACGTCTATATATGTATTTATTTATTAATTTATCTACATTACTTCAACATCCAAATTTCCTCATTCTACAATGAGAGAAGAAAGAGATGGACGCTTCAATTCTATGCTGTTGCCGCATTATGTCGTACGCGAATGAGAGGATTTGCATCCCCAACCAAGAATTTTTGATGTAACACATGTCCTTGTGGAAGTTGTTGTGCGCGGCTGAAGAAGGCCACAGACATATATTATGCATTGTTATAAATCTGTCTAATAAAGGCCCGAAACATATGTACCGCCGAATCCTTGGCATCATGTTTTTATCTTGATCAATATATATATATATATATATATATATATATATATATTGAGTACATGCGTGCGTATATCATAATACCTTCTTTCCTCCTATTTAATTCCTACCTATCATATAACATACCACATACGTCTATTTATAGTAAATTGACATCCTTGCTTTCTTCCCCCCACTTCAATTTTTATTACCAAAACTAATACTCACTTCGGTATCACCCATCACCCATAGCTTTTATGTACCCGTCCCTTAATGCAACTCTGTCATGTCACCCTACTCACATATCTCACATTCGTTTACTCCTTACCTTATCATCGCTTCCTACCCTCTCACACCTCTCCCATCGTCCCATTACATTATCTTTATTTTCTTGACCACCAACTAACAATCTTTTTCTCACTTCTTTCACACTTTCTTCACTTTTTTCATTATTTTCCCTTTTTGATTTTCCCTGTCTCTTTTTTTCCCTTTTTCCTTTATACTCTGTTTTTTTCTTCTTATTTTCTCTTCCTGTCTTAAAATTGACCTATCCCCCCTTTCTAATTACAGACATCTCTTCTCACCCCATCTATCCACAAATACTACCAATACTTTCTTAAATTTACATTCACACCACAAAACCCTTTCGAAAGAGCAACACTGATTCCACGGCTCCTTACTTTGAAATGACTGAACATGAACTGCTATTGGAACTCTCATACCATGTACAAGAAACTTTTGTAACACTTCTATATACCATATTTCTCGAAAAGTAGAACTGGGACTACAATATTTTATACATGGTATTTCTACTTTTATTCTCTTATTTCCTTCTATATTCCCTATCTCCGCTTTTTCCACAATAATTGGAATTCAATTATTTTGTCACACCGTCTCTGATGAAGGGATAGCCGCAGTGTTCCAGAAAGCCTTGGATTTGTTATCTCATTCTGTCTAATATGAATATATATATATATATATATATATATATATAGATATATATATATATATATATATATATATATATATATATATATATATATATATATATATATTATATATATATATATATATATATATATATATATATATATATATATAGGTTCAGGAGTGGCTGTGTGGTAAGTAGCTTGCTAACCAACCACATGGTTCCGGGTTCAGTCCCACTGCGTGGCATCTTGGGCAAGTCTCTTCTGCTCTAGCCCCGGGCCGACCAATGTCTTGTGAGTGGATTTGGTAGACGGAAACTGAAAGAAGACTGTCGTATATATGTATATATGTGTATATGTTTGTCCCCCTAGCATTGCTTGACAACCGATGCTGGTGTGTTTACGTCCCTGTAACTTAGCGGTTCGACAAAAGAGACAGATAGAATAGGTACTGGGCTTACAAAGAATAAGTCCCGGGGTCGATTTGCTCGACTAAAGGCGGTGCTCCAGCATGGCCGCAGTCAAATGACTGAAACAAGTAAAAGAGTATATATATTTATATGCATGCTAATACAAGACCCATATTAGACTCCTCACTCGTATCATTATTGAGCCAAGAGTTTCACCACAGTCTGTTCGTACGTTGCCTTAGCGTACCCGAAGCCCTTTCTGTATTCTAGATACCAATACCTCTCATATATATATATATATTATATATATATATATATATATATATATATATATATATATATATATATAGGGTAAGATGAGTAAACAGTTGCCAGTTTATACTTTTAATTTCAGGCATGTGCATTGTTTGTTTTTGATTGTGTCGACTACACAGTATGGCAAAGTCAGTTGGGCACCGTCTGTGAGCAAAACAACACGATGATGAAGTTTAGTCTGCCAGAAATGCTGAGTCGGCATGCTGTACTGCTTGGCAATCACGCCGGAACTCCATTCAGTACATTTCAGCGTGTCTAGGTGTCAATCTGAGGACAGTTTACAAGATTCAGAAAGAGTTGGATTACGATGGTACAGCAGTTCGAAAATCTTTGAATTTGTTGCTGAGATCCTGGGTATGATTGACAGCGATGCCTTCCAGTCAATCTGGTTCATCGCCAGGGACATGGGAGTGTCTGAGTTTCTTATCAGGCAGGTAGTGCCAGAAGACATTCGGTATTCCTCATACAAAATGAGATAGGTCATATTTTATCGCAGGCAATCAAGAACAAGAGGAAAGACAGCGCTACGAAGCTTTTCAACAGACTCAAGCATCCTTCCAACAAAAGACCCTTTTGTTTTACTCAGACTAGAAAAAGTTCTGCCAGCATCTGATGCTGAACACACAAACCAAAACATCTACCAAGATTGCTAAAAAATCAAACACGCAGTCAACATCATGGTGATTTGAATGATCACTAGTGATAGCGACGTTATACCTCCGTTCATCTGCACACATGATCTCATATTCAATAAGGAAGCCGATATCAAGTGCTTGGAGGAGTTAGCGCTGCTTAGGTCAAGAGGGTGATTACAGGAAGACCTTATGTTTGGCATCAGGACTCTGCACCATGCCTCACAAATAGGAGTATGCGGTCATGCCACTCAGACAATTTCTGCGACCACCTCACTCCTATCATCTGGCCACCTAACACCACAGATTTTAACGCCTTTGATTATCATGTGGAGAGAGCAGTCGAGGGAGAGAACAACAAATCTTCTTGTAGCAGCAATGATGAACTGAACGCAAGGGTTATGGCAGCATTCAACAACTTATAAAAGGAGACCGTCCACAAGAGTTGTAGAAGTTTCCAAAGTTGTATGGAGGCCAAGGTTGACGCCAAAGCCACTTTTATTGAATAAATTAACTCTTAAGTATTTCAAGATATTTTGTGCAAGTTTGGTAAATATATCAGTTAAAATGAGATGTCAGTATTATTTTCTGTTGTGCGTAATTTCAATGACAACCTATTCATCGCACCATACATACATACATATATATATATATATATATATATATATATATATATATATATATATACAGAACAATCTTACTTAGAAATGGATGCGTGCGTTCCGTCATATAATAATTAATAAATAAATAAAACACATGCATATATGCATACATATATGTACGTACCTACCTCTACATGTATATATACATGTATATGTAGGTACAGGACACCCAAAAAAATCGAACACAATGAGAAACGAAAACATAAACACAAAACCAAGGAAATGGACATTTTTCATGTGAAACATATTGAAATTTCTTTTCAATTAATCCACTAACTTTTTGGTCAAGTTCCGCATATGCTCACTCCAACTACAGCTTAGCAGCAGCATCAGCAGCAACAACAGCAACGCGACCAACAGCCACAGTCATTCCTTAACAGTAGCACAATTGGTGACCTACTAAACTGTACAATAAGCAGTCCTTCATAGTCCAACTACTCCCATTCCTTATTTAACTTCAATATCAAATCTGACCCATCATCATCATTGTTATCATTTTCTTCTACTACTTCCACTACGAAAACTAAGCATCAACAAGATCAGCAACTACCTATTTCTTTATTACCCACAAGGGGCTAAACACAGAGGGGACAAACAAGGACAGACATAGGTATTAAGTCGATTATATCGACCCCAGTGCGTAACTGGTACTTAATTTATCGACCCCGAAAGGATGAAAGGCAAAGTCGACCTCGGCGGAATTTGAACTCACAACGTAACGCAGACGAAATACCGCAAAGCATTTCGCCTGGCGTGCTAACGTTTCTGCCAGCTCGCCGCCTTAGTAAGATCAGCAACTACCGCCACTACCGCCACTACCGCCAAGATCAGCAACTAACCCCCACTCCTCAACACTAGCACAGTTGATGACCTATTTAACACCAGTGTCCCTAGCCCCTCTCCACAGGGGAGCTAATCGAATTCTTTAAATTCTCAGAACAACACACGACATCCATCATTATTGTCATCTGTCTCCACTGCTTCTACCATTGCCACCATCACCACGACCACCACCACTGCTGCCGCTACTACTACTACTACTACTACTACTACTACTACTACTACTACTACTACTTCAATCTGACAGTATAACGCACAGCTGCACTACAGTTCTGTCAACGATAAATAAAGTAAAATCTATGAACTGTCAACTGCCCCCTCCAACATATACACACACAAAACCCCAAATTTTGCCGCTATTCTGTACGCGAGAGACTATGAATATAGAGTGACTTCAAGTCTGTCCATTTATCAGGGACGAGACGCACGATTCCTACAAGCAACACCATCATCACCAAAACACTTCTTCAACCACCACCACCACCAAGTACTAAATCAATTTTAAAAGCTTCCATACATGTTACACGAAAGCCTAAAATCTGCCGCTATTCCCCACATGAAAGACTATGACTTAAGCGTGATTGCTCCTTCACTCATCTTCCAGGAACTCGATGTACTATTAGAAGCTTGACTCCTAACCACCACCAAATCCAGAGTAAAAACATCTCTTAAAGTCGTAGTGCCGAACCCAGAAGCCACCTAGTTGTACACTGACTACAAAAATAAAGAATAACAAACCATATAACGGTAACCATATCCAACAATGCAGTCACAACTCCAGGCACCAAGCTCTCCCAAATCCCGAAAATCCTCTTTTAGCCATGATGAATCTGGCAGAAGAAGTCCCCAAAAATGTTTTTGCTATCACACAACACCAACCACTGTTATTACCTCAATGCAAAAATTATTCCCATTGCTATCACTAACCCGCATACACAACTCAGTATTAATGTTGAATATACAGGGTATCTAACATTTCACAAATCGAATAAAAGTTTCATATCTCAGGGACCTTGAAGGCAGCGAAAAGACAATGTGTGTGGCGTTAAATGAAATACACCTGACGTAAGGCATATTGGATGCAGAAGTGCATATGTCCCGCTATGTACTACACAGAACTGATGGCACAATACGCAGACAAGGAGGAGTAGCACTCTACATCCGGGAACACCTAACAACAGATGTCCCTCTCACCCACTTCAACACAGTGTGCGATACACTAATAGTGCATTTGACCGACCTCAATGCGATCATATACATTGCTTACCGCCCTCCTGATGCGGCTAATCACGACGATCAATTCAGGGAAGCTTTATCAAACGTAAGTCGAACCGTAATTGCTGCTAGTTCACAGGCAAATATACTTTTAACAGAGGACTACAATTTTCCTAATTTCAAATGCCCTGAGGACTACATCCAATCTGGCACTACAAAGCAAAACAGAAGAGACATGTATGCTCTTCTCGACATCACGAAAACCTTTCTCACTCATCAAATAATCACCAATCCAACTAGGGGAAATAACACACTCGACCTTGTCTTTACCACTAATACAGACGTTATTCACAATGTTTAGGTCGTTCGAACAGCTATTTCTGACCATAGTATGATACAAATATCAGTATATGGTTCAAAGATAACACCACGCACAAGTATTATCAAATATGATTCACCCCTCTTGAACTTGAATTTTAGGAAGACCAACTGGGAAGAAATCAAAAGTGAGATCCTCAAAACAAACTGGTCTCAGTATATTGCCAATCTCAATGTTAACAGGGGAATGCAGTTTCTGTACTACCACATAACCATGATCTGTCAGGAGCATATATCTTTCTTCTTGTAAATAAATATAAAATGTTATATTTATATAAATAAAATAATTAAAAAGGAAATGTTTCTTTTCACGTTTGTTTTTCAACTGAGCATAGATAAATATGCATTTCTGTAATCTTTGTTTTATGTTTCTTATAGCGATTAAAATATTCAAAATACATGGTCGTTGAGTTAGCGTTCCATGCGTATATGTCTATATGACGTTACAACTGCAGTTAGGGTTAAAAATACAATGATAACACTTTAGTATAAGTGACGATAAATCGTTATATTTTCCCTTACTCAGAGGAAAGCCTAAATAAATAATATAACTTAAGAGAAAGCTTAAGGTAGAATAAACCGAGAGCCCCCGTAAAGGGACAGTGGTGACCCCGACTAAAAAAAGCTTATAGGAAAAACCTATAGAAAAAAAAAAATTTTAATAAAAAAAAATATAAACACCGACAAACTGGTGGAAAATTTAATAATATAATAAACATAGGTTACAGAATTATTGCATGAATATTTTATTAACAAATATTTAAAAGTTGAAACAAGAAGAACACTGAAGAAGAAAGTTTAGGAAAGAAAATTTTAGCTGCACTTTCTAGCAATATAAAAATATTTTGAGCTGTTAAAAGCTTAGTAACATAACAAAAAAAAAAAAATTTTTCTTTTGAGAAAATATTCATACATCTAGACAAGCTGCTTTCCGGGATCCCAGATGAACCCACTGCAAGGTACGAAGGTAACCTAAGGGCAGCAGCTACAAACTCTCTCTTAGATCAGTGGCCAGCCACGGCAAACTGGACTTAGAGAGGGTAGCAACAAGGGCGGTGCCCCAGCATGGCCTCAGCCGGATGGCTGAAACAAGTAAAAGAGTAAAAGAATAAAAGAATACATATAATGGAGCAGAATATAAAAGAATTTGAGACGTCATATTTCGATAGAAATTACACACAAGCTTCTGTGAATGTATTGCCTAGACCTCCGTGGACTGGAGACACCGTAATTTGGTTGGCACAACTGGAGGCAAGCCTTAAAGC
This sequence comes from Octopus sinensis, assembly GCF_006345805.1. Taxonomy (NCBI): domain Eukaryota; kingdom Metazoa; phylum Mollusca; class Cephalopoda; order Octopoda; family Octopodidae; genus Octopus; species Octopus sinensis. Next base: position 14,179,190 of record NC_043002.1, read on the forward strand.
TAATAAAATTACAAATGAAGAGCAGAAATACAATATAATGCTTAGCAATTTACCTCCACCTCTAAGTAATGAAATTAGAGATTTGCTACTAAACCCTATAGAACCAGTTTCTTATTCTTCAATTAAAGAGGAAATATTGAAACGAGCATCAAATTCTAAACAAAAAAGAGTTTGCGAAGTTGTTCAACAATGAAGAGTTGGGTAATAAAAAACCCACACAACTTCTACGAAGAATGAATGAACTGGGAAATCAGCAGATAGAAGAATCTTATCTTAAAGAAGTTGTTTTCAATAAATTGCCATATAAAACTCAAACTTTGCTTTTGGCCGTTAAAAACCAAAACTCCATTCAACAGTTGGCAGATTTAGCAGACAGTATTCTGGAATTATCGTCCGAAAAAACTGTAAATGCAATTCTATCTATTTCGAATGAAATACAGGAATTAAAAAAATTCTTATGGAAAACAATTTGAATTATTGACAAAAAAATAGAGAGTGTTCAACAAAAAAATGCTAGATGGCGCAGGAGATCAAGGAGCCCTAGTTTAAAAAGAAACGCCATATGTTGGTACCATGCTAAATTTGGAGACAAATCATTCAAATGTATTAAACCTTGTGCATTTGATTTCCTTAATAAAAAAAAGGAAAATTCGGAAAACTTCTGAACTAGCGATTGGATGCGACGAAATTTGTGGATAATATCATAAAAAGTCGCTTATTTTTCGTCTATGACGTAAACTCGAAAGAAAGGTTTTTAGTTGATACAGGAGCAGCTTGTTCAATTTGACCTGTAAAGCTTTTAAAACAATAAACCAAACCTGTATATTTGACTCTTCAAGCAGTTAATCAATCTGAAATCCAAACATTTGGAGAGATTAGCTTAACTCTAGATATAAATTTAAGAAGAGAATATAAATGGATCTTCATAGTAGCAGATTTACCATATCCAATATTAGGAGCGGATTTTTTGGCACACTATCATTTAATGGTAGATGTTAAAAAAATTGATAGACACAGAAACTTCATTAAAAATTCAAGGAATGAGATGCAGAAAAAGCACAGTTAGTCCATTGTATTTCATAGCGTCCTCAGAAAATAGATATCACAGGATTTTGAAGAATTATCCAACTATCACGAAACAGTTAGCTCTGAATACCAAGTGTGTGCATTCGGTAGAGCATCACATCATCACACAAGGACCACCAAGTTTTTCTAAGCCGAGAAGATTATCTCCGGAAAAATGGAAGGTGGCTAAGGCAGAATTTCGGCATATGATGGATCTAGGTATAATCCGTCCTTCCAGTAGTAGCTGGTCAACACCATTAGTTATAGTAAAGAAAAATCTTATAGACTGGCAACCTTGTGGATACTTCAGGCAACTTAATGCAAAAACAAAAGCAGACAAATATCCGAAACCCCACATTATGGACTTTGCAACTTCTTTGAGTGGTTGTACTATTTTTTCAAAAATTGATTTAGTTAGAGCATACAATCAAATTCCTGTTGCAGAAAAGGATATACCGAAGACAGCGATTACCACTCCATTTGGTTTATTTGAATTTCTTCGCATGCCTTTCGGATTGAGGAACGCAGCAAACACTTTTCAAAGATTTACGGACGAAGTAACAAGAGATTTACCTTTCGTATTTGCTTATATAGATGATATTCTCATTGCTAGTCCATCAGAAGAAGCACATGAAGAACATTTAAAAACAATTTTCGAAAGATTGACGAATTTTGGCATTGTGATAAATCCATCGAAGTGTATTTTTGGTGAACCCACTATATCTTTTCTGGGTCATCTTATAGATAAAGATGGAATTCGCCCATTACCAGAAAAAGTTGAAGCAATAAAAACCTTTCCTGTACCGAATAATTTAAGGAAGCTCTGAGAATTTTTAGGGATAGTTAATTTTTACAGAAAGTTTATTCCTAAAGTCACGGAAACTCTATATCCCTTAACTGAGCTATTGAAAAAATAGAAAGAGAAAAATGAAGCCATAACTTTAAAAGAAACAGAATTAAAAGATTTTAAAAAAATTAAAGAGAAACTGTGTAAAGCAACACTTTTAAACCATCAGGTTCCTGAAGCAAAATTATCATTGATAGTTGATGCTTCCGATGTTGGAATCGGTGGCGTTCTACAGCAATTTCATTGTAATTCCTGGCAACCATTAGCATTTTTTTCAAAAAAATTCAAGGCACCAGAAACTAAATACAGTGTGTTCGGCAGAGAATTGTTGGCAGCTTATTTGTCAATGAAGCATTTCAGACATCTTCTTGAAGGTAGGTCATTTACTTTATTCACTGACCATAAACCATTAACATATGCGTTAAAAAGTTCTTCGGAGAAATATTCTCCAAGAGAAATTAGACACCTTAATTTTATTTCACAGTTTCCGGCGACTGAAACTATTAAAAGAATAAAAGGAAGAATGCTCTTCAATACTGAGGAATTTTAAGCGCTTTGTTGTCGACCCACAAACGGATTTCAGTAAAAATACATAAGTCCAGAGGATATTGCAATTCCGTATACTTGATAATTAAGTATGCCTACAATCTAAGAACTCCTTACAGTTTTCTATTTTCTTTATGCAAAACCTCTACAAGTCCCAAGTACGTAGACCGTTACAATTTCGCTGTATTTGAGATAATAAACAAAACTGCTAAGTGTGATTATGAATATATCCACATATTCCAACAAAAGATTGGGAAAAAATGAATAGAGTTTATTTCATCGCATTCAATATTTCACTTAGTTACAAATTTACAAAAGAAGCAGATGAAGATGGAGAGAAATAACCATAAAAAGGTTCAATGCTGTTGTCAGCAACTTTGACAATGCTGTATGATACATGTGTCTTGTTTGTTTGCTTCTCTTTCAGCCTCTTTCAAGTCGTTATCTCTTCTTTCACTCAGCATTTTTCTCGGCCAAACATGTCCAAGCGTTTGTCGTCTTTGGACAACTTGGTTATCTCCTTTCATGCACACCCATTTATCTAGCTGCTATAGTATTTTATGAATAGAATAATTTCTCTGATTAAGCATCTCATTTATGACTGTTTTAAAATGTTGTTTCGATCCCATCTTTTGTGGATTATCATATCAGATTTTATGCGCTCTCATTCATTGCAAGTTATCTTTTTCAACACTTTTCTTCCCAACTAATCTCATTTATTATTTTGTAAGTTTTTCTGATCCCTCTTATCCCTGTTACCTGCTTTTGAAATTTATATATTTTGTCAGCTTCCACATTCTAAGACATTCTTTTATCTCTTCTTGAAAACCTTTTCACCTCTCTGTTGAACATCAACTCTTCAGCTCTTTTCATTTTAATGTTCCTCTCCCGATTTCAACCTTCACGTTTGGTTTCTTTCATATCTCAATAATTTCTCCTGTTTCCCTCGAAATCCATTTCCCTTTTTATCTTTCTTGTACACAGAACACCATTTGCTATATTCCCGTATGCCTTTGTTAAATTCTCCCACGCGCCACTGACTTCTAAAGCATATCCACTATGGCTTCTAGCACAACATATCGATTTCGACATTCAATAATAAATACATCTTCAAATCAATCATCCTTCAACTTTTCTGTATCAAAACCGCTAATCTATTTCTTTAATTGAGCTTTAAGACTTATCTGGATTCTTCGTATAGCTATGAGTCACTTCCGATATTTTCGCTTCGATATGTTCTATCTTTACCAGCGACATTTGGTGTAGCTCAGAATATGTTGTATTTGATTATGATATTTTCTTTTTCTCAAGTCTCAGCATATTTGTGAATATCGTTGTGCTTAAGTAAATTGGCTTCGGGGCTGAGATAGTTCACTACACAAAAACCAATCATCTTGTGTTATTTTTGTTAGCATCTTCAAGCCCATGCAAATACATCATCTGTTCCATTCATTCTTACTGCCAAGCGTCAATTTCACATTACCAATAAGTGTTTTTATATATTTTCTGCAATAGAATAAATGGCTATTGCAACAGCTGAAACAATATTTTATGCCATCATTTGCATTATGTACAGGTGCTTTACAAACACAAATACTGATGCCTTAAGATTTGAGGGCAGATTTTTTTACACCGTGTAAAGTTTCCCCACACATTGATCTTCAAGTGATACATTCTATTTTGAACGTAGTCCTATATTCTCCCACAGCATTGAAACCATTTAAATGATTTGCGCTACAGCAGAACTAAAGACTAACATGGAGATTTTGTGCCAATCCCCCAATCTGTGTTTCTGCTACAAACAAATAATCATTCTGTATATTCTGAGATAAGGATTCCAGGTTCCAGTACTCGTATTATGCTTTGTGTTTAGAACACAGCAGATCATGAGTACAACTCTTTAGTCGGAACTAACAACCAGTGATTTTGTTACGTCGATTCATTAGATAATAATTCTATGATAAAATCCACTACCACACGAGAATCAGTGCTCCTGATTTTGCCATTCCTCCCACTGCAAAATAAGAAACTCTAATTCTCTCATTGAAGATAATGCCTATTTAATATTGCTGATTGGTTAAAAGGCTTTCCTTCTGCATTTGCGCTTACGTATGTTTATTAGACTGTCCGAGGATGTTACCAAGGAGCCGATGTAGATATGGAGAAGGTTAGAGTAGTGAGATTATCTTGGCTAAAACCTCTTAAGAAGAGAATGGCTTATAGACAGAGATATGTAACAAACCTCCGTTCAGCTGCTGAATCTTAATTCCATACAACAGACAAAATACTGAATGTAAAAGTAGAAGGGAAAAGTAAAACAAAACAAAACACAGCAGTATTTACATTATTTACATTATTTACATTCGACGGGTATTTGTCCTCATCTTGTTTGTTGTTAATAATAAAGAAGATGATGACAAATATCCGTCGAATGTAAATAATGTAAATAATATAAATAATGTACACAATTCCTCATCTCTTAAATATAGAACTGTAAAACACAGCAGTGTCTCTTTTGATTTACAGAGATTAGATGAAAAGCGAAACGTAGATGCACTTGCGTAATTATACACAGGTATATATGCAAATGAGTGACCGTTTTGAATTTAACATGCTATATTAAATGTAAAATATATAATTTATCTTTCGAAGCTTATCCTTTACTACATCGCTTTGTCAGTTTTCCATTCCTTATATTTCATTGTACTCAAAAGCCAAACTAAAGATTTTGGCGTAACGTATTTACGTTGCAATGTCTTATCTTGGGTATTTAGTGTGTATGTGTAGATAGATAGAGAGAGAGAGAGAGCCAGAGAGAAAGAGAGGGAGAGAGGGAGGGAGGAAGAGGGAGAGAGTTAAAAATGTTATTATTTTATCATTTGTTATATTGTACTTATACATTACTATCTCACACAATTATGGAACAGAAGCCATAGATTTCTGTCTTCAAACTTCTGCAAAGAATTCCCATACGAAACAGAAGAAGGTTTAATTACTGAAATAATTAAGTTCATCCTACATGATAATGTTTTACAACATGAATGAAAGCAGCTTCTATAAATATCTATTATTTAACTGGGAGCGTTAGTTGGATAACTGATCCCTTCCATCGACACCCACTCCTAGTTTCCAAATCTTAATTAATAACGTACATAACAATACCCACTCCGCATTGAAATACAATAGAAATAACTTGCTTTCTGGCTATTTTATAAATCATAATATCACAATCATTGAAAATTATATCCACTACACATTATTTAATGATTGCTACTCAAAACATACCAACATCAAATAAATCATTTAATATAACACAAAGGATATGCTCAAAGTTTCGAATTTCGAGACTAGAAATGGTAAGCTGGCAGAAAAAGGTAGCGAGCTGGCTGAAATGTTAGCCTGCCGGGCGAAATGCTTAGTGGTATTTCGTCTGCCGCTACGTTCTGAGTTCAAATTCCGCCGAGGTCGACTTTGCCTTTCATCCTTTCGGGGTCGATAAATTAAGTACCAGTTACGCACTGGGTCGATGTAATCGATTTAATCCGTTTGTCTGTTCTTGTTTGCCCCCCCCCACACCTCTGTGCTTAGCCCCTTGTGTGTAGTAAAGAAATAGGTATTTCGTCTGCCGCTACGTTCTGAGTTCAAATTCCGCCGAGGTCGACTTTGCCTGTCATCCTTCCGGCGTCGATTAAATAAGTACCAGTTACGCACTGGGGTCGATATAATCGACTTATTCCGTTTGTCTGTACTTGTTTGTCCTCTGTGTGTTTAGCCCCTTGTGGGTAATAAAGAAATAGGTATTTCGTCTGCCGCTACATTCTGAGTTCAAATTTCGCCGAGGTCGACTTTGCCTTTCATCCTTTCGGAGCCGATTAAATAAGTACCAGTTACGCACTGGTTCGATATAATTGACTTAATCTGTTTGTCTGTCCTTGTTTGTCCCCCCCCCTCTGTGTTTATCCCCTTGTGTGTAGTAAAGAAATAAGTATTTCGTCTGCCGCTACGTTCTGAGTTCAAATTCCGCCGAGGTCGACTTTGCCTTCCATCCTTCCGTGGTCTATTAAATAAATACCAGTTATGCACTGGGGTCGATGTAATCGACTTAATCTCTTTGTTTGTCCCCTTGTGGGCAATAAAGAAATAAGAAATAAGATAGTGCAAGAACTTCAGTAAATACTACTTGTAAGACAATTTTCAGCAACGTTGACTTACACCGGAACAGCATGTGCTAAAGCAAGAGACATGAATAAATTATGAAGGACGAAACACAATTCAAATACACCAAATAACTTAAAGTATTTACAACACGCAATCCATAAAATATTGACACAAAGCTTTAACATTCAAAACATTTCATTCTTGAAGCAAAACCAAAAAATGAAAATGAAAGCACTCGAAATACACAAAATATTTGAAAGTAAAAGGCTACCAAAAATTCCTAAAACAATATCTTCTCGAGACCTGAATCACCCAATGGAAACACAAAATAAATAAAACAAACATGTCGTTGCTCTGAGTATAGAAAACTGCGTCAGAATTATAGAAGACACATATTATTAGCTTACATTAATATATTTGTTTCTAAAGTATGACTTCACATAATCGTCAGCAATTAATTGGTGTTATTCACGGTAATGTTTACAATGATATTCTTATACCAGACAGTCTCTATTAAGTCAGCATTTACATTTGTATGCTACAAACGATTTAACAAAATTTCTAATTTTATCGCCTAAACTTTGCCCTAAAAGAAAAAAACACATAAAGTACATACTTGTATTAAAAATACAAATCATAGTGTCAAATAAACTATAAATCCAACATAGTGGATCATATTCTCGTTCATAAACACTTGGATAAACAAATGCACAAATAGTCTGGTCAAAATCTGAGTAATGGTTTATGAAGATAAAACATTGAGAAATAACTATCTCTTACGTATGACATGGTCAGAATATGCTGTGCTTACATAAACATGAGAATATGTATGTAGTTATACGTATGTTTGCATTACTATGAAAAGAAATGACGTGCAGGATTCTTTATTATTAATGTCGATCAAAGCATATTCGTCCTGTTATTTTATTCCGTATGTCTATGGATAACAGCACGTCATCTATAGATTGAAACTCGGGTCAATTTGAATCGGGGAAATGTGAACAGAAACAGAGTGAGAGAGAGGGCGGTGAGAGAGACAGAGAGAGACAGAGAGAAGAGGGGACAGAAAAAATGCAGAAGAGAACAATTGAAATGAATTAAAGAGGAAAGAGAAAAGAAAGAACATAAACAATCATTTCGGGTAAAGGGATTTGCCTTTGTAATACATCTGAAGTGGAGGCGCAATGGTCCAGTGGTTAGGGTAGCGGTCTCGCGGTCGGAGGATCACGGTTTCAATTCCCAGACCGGGCGTTGTGTGTGTTTATTCAGCAATAACACATAAAAAGCTCCACGAGGCTCCGGTGGCGACCCCTGCTGTACTCTTTCGCCCCAACTTTCTCTCACTCTTTCTTCTTGTTTCTTGAGTAACAGCTGAGGGGACATACACCATAGAAACCGGGAAACCGGGCCCATGAGCCTGGCTAGGCTTGAAAAGGGCACATAAATAAATAAAAAAAAATCATCTCAAGTATTTTAGCTTTCTTTCGCAAAATTCTGATAAAATCTCATCACCGAGGTTACGATTTCTCCATAGCTGGGTGTCAATAAAATATAATACAGAAGGGAATTTAATTGGATATAACAAGAAGTACACATTTCAGACGATATGCTATGTTAAGGAAACATTTACAGAAAGAAATGCTGACGACAGCACTTGAAATAGGAATGGCAATATTTAGTTACATTCTATAATTCTGATAGTTCATATCTCATCTGTCTCTTCGTTTTTTTTCCGTTATCTGCTTCCAATAAAATATCTATTAATATGTACAAAACTTAAAGTAATTGTTTTCTCGTAGCATTCAAATGCGTTTCCATATTTAGGAACCACAATCTGCATGTAGCTAAACGCAAAGCAGATCTGCCACAAAATTTCATTTTATGCTCCTATATGAAATGCTAAATATACCGAAATCTCAAAAACAAAAACACAAAACAAATAGACTGGAGCCCTGAATTCCATCAGCACAAAGGAAATAGAAAATCTATTTGTCACAGCATGGAGATAGTGGTTCGACTATCGGAATTAAACTAAGGAACAGAGAAGTTCTAGTCAAGTAAGGACATCGAATACATCGAAAATCAACCAATAAAAAATGTGTTACGGTTCACTCAAGAGATCATTATAGTTTATAGAACGCTCTCTGATCCAATCTCTCTTGTGTATTTCTAGTACACATTAATATAGACACAATCACACACAAGCCTTAATTGTGTATATGCACCTTTATTCGCTGTCAATAATTTAAATTTATTTCTATTCTTAGTTTGATAATTGCAACGCTGGGATCATTTAGGTTTGAACGGCAGTTTTTTAAAATAATTTCCACGTAACTAAACACTTTTAAACTTCGTATACTTGTAGAATGTGTTTATAAAACATCTTTTTCTCTTGGCTTTATTGAGAAAATTCTATAGTTTGCAAGATATTTGTTGTTTTTTTCTTCCATTTCAGCAATTTCAACCAATCAATGACGTCTATTGAGGTGAAAACATTCTGTGCCGTATGAATATGTCCCACGTTTAAGAAACAGATTGGGTTTATTTACATTTCTGAAGAAAAAAAGATACTCTTCCCCCCACCCCTAACCCTAACCCTAAAAAAGATTGAAATGCAATAAATCGATACTAGGGTCATAATTATGGGTAACAATTTCATATGACACTGCTTGAAAAAACTGACGTTCAAACTGAAAAGATCCCAACCTTTTTATTCTCAAACTAGCATAAAAATAATAACCATACCCACACTCGTACACTCTCATACACACACACACACAGAAATACAAACGCAAACACACGCGCACACTTATACTACCATCAATACGTAGCGCTCCTTAAACACGCTACTGTTAACCTGCATCCACACACACACGATAACTCTAATTATTTTCCTCTGTTTACCCTCTTTCGCTTCGATAAACCTGTGCGATTCACACATGTTTTGTAGCAGACAGTGCTTGTAAGGTTGGCCCCAGCAAGAAAGTCGCTGTAGTTTCTAGCATGTCTTTCTGTGTGGCTTCTCTGGTGTCTCAACCGTTATATACGAGACATCCGTATGCGGTTTCCTATTTCTTTATTGCCCACAAGGGGATAAACATAGAGGGACAAACAAGGACAGACAAACGGATTAATTCGATTACATCAACCCCCAGTGCGTAACTGGTACTTAATTTATCGACCCCGAAAGGATGAAAGGCAAAGTCGACCTCGGCGGAATTTGAACTCAGAACGTAACGGCAGGCTAAATACTGCTAAGCATTTCGCCCAGTCTGCTAACGTTTCTGGCAGCTAACCGCCTATGCGGTTTCTGACTTCGTGGACTGGGTGAAGAACTGTAGGGTCAGCAGATTTGCATTTTCGTGCTGATCTTATACGTGACGCCACCTTATCTTCTTTTGTTCGTCTTCTTTGCCTGGTTCTTTTTATTGTCCTTTTCTTTTTCTTTTTCTTATTTAAAAATTTTTTCTTCGTCTTTATCTTCTTTTTCTTCTTTCTCTTCTTCTACTCTTTCGTGTCTCCTTTTCCTCATCTCCATAGCTGATGACATCGCAGCGCCTTGCGCTGCTCGCCGTCGTTGCGCGACGCTAATGACCACTCCGAAAGACCCACGTATACCCGCGATTAGAAAGAAGCCTTATTTAGTCTTATCTTCAACTCGCAAACAATTGAGTCAGAAAAACATCAAAATTGGTTTTAATTATAAAAATCTATTCGAACTACATGTTAAATAACATAAAAAATTCAGAATACAAATTGGTTTAAAAATACGGAACGATTACGCGGAGAAAAAAATCGATAACCCAAGCAAGCTTGGCCGCGGCCAAGGCCACAAGATAATTGCACTTTTACGTGTGTAACTAAAATCACAAAATAATTCAATATTACTTAACATTTTGTGAAATTTGATACTTTTTTCTGGTATATTTTGACGGTTCATGATGTAAATGAGAGCTACAATTTTCAACACAATGCCATTTTAACCCATGTCAACCAAAGAATGTAGACAGAAAAAAATTAAATCTAAAAATAGGGCAAAATGTTCTCTTTTTAAAATTTTAAAATTTTACCCCCACATTTCAAAATCCCCCAAATTTTTACCCCCAATCAAAGCTAACCGCCTCTAGCCCTTGCAGCAACACCAAAAACCACCATTATTCAAACAGCGCAACCTGTCTAACCCATAAAACTCAATTTTTCCCATATTCCTCACCATGGCAACCAAACAGAGGCCTCGAGCGACTTGCAACCCTCTTCACACCAGTGCGCACCCCATTTTACTCCCAATGAAAATTTTGGCGCCAATCCGACCCCATCCATCAACCCTTAAACCGTTCTCATCCCAAAAGGAGACGAATAACCAATAAACCAAACATTTATTCGCATTTCAGCTTTATAGATATCGATATATATATGTGTGTGTGTGTGAGTGTGCGTGTGTATGAGTGTGTATGTGTGTGTTTATGTGTGTGTATCTTTCAGTCTGTGTTTGTCCCCCACCATCGATTGCCAACCGATGTCGGTGGTTTACGGCCCTGCAACTTAGTAATTCGACAAAAGGCACCAATAGAATATGTACTACGCTTACAAAGAGTAAGTACTAGGTCGATTTCTTTTAACAAAAGACCCTTTCAAACGGTGCTCCAGCATAGCCGCTTTGAAACGCTAGAAAGTAAAATGATAGCCGAAGGCATCGTTTCTTATTCATCACATTGCAAAATAAATTCGTCAGCGTTGAAAGTGGGATATGGGAATAGGATGTACCACTCAGATTCAGTATTGCTGAACGGGAGGGGCATATTTACTAGAACAATCAGGGTAAAATAGAAAGAATGAAAATGAACAGTTCATTTTAAAACCATTTGTGATGAAGTTCAGGAAGTGTATTTGAGTTGTTCGGAATAAACTCTAAAGGAACTGCATATTAAAAGAAATAACTACGCGATGCTAAAAAAAGGTATGAAGGAAACTCAAGCTATTTATATTCAATATAATAGTCAGTTAAGGTGAGACAGTGTCACGTGACAACTTGCTGGGGCTGCCTGCTGGAGCCTAGCGGTAGGTATTTAGAGGGAAAAATTTGACGTGTCAGTCAATCACCGGCTGACACTCGTTGACGATGCATCGAAGAGGCCAGAGAACAGAAGAAAGAAGAAGAAAGAAGACATGCACCCAACACCAGAACTGAAGACACCTCCGAAAGGCGGGGCCCCGCCACGTCAAAACGGTAGAGGAGTAGGGCTGAAACCGGACGTGGTTCCTCCTGCTGATGATGTCTTGATCTAACTGGATTCTATAAAGGAGCTGTTGTGGTAGCAGACCACGTAACACGGTTGTAATTCCTGCATCAACTATAAAAACAGTATTTTGAGATAGATTTATATTAGGGAAACTGGAAAAACTAGATTGCAGTAATATGTATATATCTACAAATTCAAAAGTGGGTTTTTGTTAAAATAAATGGTATCGTGACAATTAATCTTTTGAACACATCGTACCCTTTTGTAGATGTGATATCATGATTCAGTGTAGCCCTGGAAGCGCAAAAGCATGCAGTCACATGTGTATTTACAATTCGTTAATTAGCAGAAACATCGAACTTTTCT
>NC_043002.1:14193911-14206411 GCF_006345805.1 Octopus sinensis
CTCGTAAAGCAGAGTAATAATTTCCCATTACAGTGATGTTATGAATCGTAATTCATTCCCAGATAACTATTTTACTTATAATATCTATAATAATTGTAAATACGTGGGGGAGTAAAAAATTATACACATCCTTATTGTTTCGATGTATTTACACAAAAGGAGGAGATAAACACGGAATGAGTTCAAAATCTGTCAAGGTCAAGGCGGCGAGCTGTTAGAGACGTTAGCGTGCCGGGCGAAATATTTAGCAGTATTTCGTCTGCTGCTAAGTTCTGAGTTCAAATTCCGCCGAGGTTAACTTTGCCTTTCTTCCTTTCGGGGTCGATTAAATAAGTACCAGTTGCGTCATTTTCCTACAGTCTCTTTCCTTTCGATACACTAGGTCAAGTAGTCCACAGGCATGCATTGGGGTCGATATAATCGACTTCATCCGTTTGTCTGTCCTTGTTTGTCCTCTCTGTGTGTCGCCCCTTGTGGGCAATAAAGAAATAAGAAACGTTAGCACGCCGGGCGAAAGGCTTAGCGTTACTTAGTCTAGCTTAAAGTTCTGAGTTCAAATTCCGCCGAGGTCGACTTTGCCTTTAATCCTTTCGAGGTCGATAAATTAAGTACCAGTTGCGTCAATTTTCTATACAGTCTCTTTCCTTTTCGATACACTAGGTCCAGTAGTCCACAGGCATGCCTATTCCTTCCAAGAAGGTTCTAGTTTGGTTTCTGTAACCATTTATGCACCGCATCCTTCACATCTTCATCAGTAGGAAATTGAAGATCACATAAACAAAAGTTATGATAGTCAGAAGCGGCGAGATCTGGGCTGTAGGCAGGGTGCTCTAGCACTTCAAATCCAATTGGTTAATTGTTTCAACGGTCTGGGCGGCATTGTCTGGGCGTGCACTGTCATGCAACAACAAAACTTTCTTCGACAACAGGCCTCGACGTTTGGTGCTAATGACTGGCTTTAGACTGTTGTCCTGTAAAATACAGTATTTTGCATTTATAGGCACGCATGAGCAGAATGCAGTCTAACAATTATAAAGATTTGTTATGGGGAAAGTGTGGATAATTTTTGACTTCTCCCTGTAAATACCAATAAAATAACAGTAGAATTTTCTTTTACTGGTTTCCGTCATTTGACTGCGACCATGCTGGAGCACCGCCTTTAGTCGAACAAATCAACCCCTGGATTTTTTTCTTTGTAAGCCTAGTACTTATTTTACCGAACCGCTAAGTTACGGGGACGTAAACACACCAGCATCGATTGTCAAGCGATGTTGGGGGAACAAACACAGACACAAAAACACACTCACATATGTATACATATATACAACGGGTCTCTTTCAGTTTCCGTCTACCAAATCCACTCACAAGTAGAAGACACTTGCCCAAGGTGCCACGCAGTGGGAATGAACCCGGAACCATGTGGTTGGTAAGCAAGCTACTTACCACACAGCTACTCATACCCCTAAATAACGTAAATAATATTTTCTGGAAATACAAAGAATGTCAATATCATTCATAATAAAAAAATCATTATTATAATCGTTTTCTGAGTCGCTTTCACTCGCGCGCGCCATCACTTGCAGATTCGATCACCGATGATTCACAAGCACCTATAGACGGATTTGTAAACAAGTTTAGAATTGTTTGCTTAGAAGAAGCTATTATTCCGTCGCTATATGAAGCTGTGTAGACGTGTGAGAACTTGTGTTGCCACACACAGTAAATGGTTGTTTAATTGTTTTATATTTATTGTAAAAAATCAAACTCGTAAACAAGAGCGCTCGGATCCTCTTAAAGTGAGGCATTACTAAATATATATATTTATAAGATTAGCTCGTATATGAGTGGGTATATATTTGTAGGTATATTTGTGGGTATATTTGTGGGTATATTTTTGATAAGGTTCGTCATTTCAAGAACCGAAACATGTTAAATAAATAATGTATATATAAAAATTAAAATGTGTCTAATATAGCAGCATTTTCAAACTTCATTTTTTTACAAATATATATATATATATATATATAAATCCTTCAATCCTTAAAAATGTTTCAGCCCGAACGCTGCCGCCATGGTGAGGCACTACCGTTGACTGTGCTACACTAGTATGTGAAACCATCTCTGATAAGTGGCACTTGGTCAACAAGGGAGTTCGACGCCACTGCCTGCATCTGTTTCCTGTGAAGAGGTAAGTTCATCTGGAACCCCTGACAAGAAGAGATCGAGTTTAAAGAAACATACATCCCCATCATGCACGTCTCTCAGGCATTTCGGAAGGATATTAAAGGTGTGGTCCCCTGAAACCAAAGCTGTTGCGGTATCTGGTTCTATATTTTGATGGTGATGTGGGGATCTTTGGGACCATGCAGTGGCGCCCTGTTCTGCTGTTGGGGTAGCTTTCAATGCTAACATTTGGAACAAGATCCTCCAGGTTTTCCAGCTGTATACACTGTATAATAGATATATTATATATGCATATATATATACATATATATATATATATATATATATATATATAGATATATATATATATATATATATATATATATATATATATTATATATATATATATATATATATATATATATATATATATATATATATATATACGAGGAACTTATTATTAATATCCCAACTTGCCTTCTTGCATGTTTATACTTGTTGAAATATTACTCATTTTTCGCACTGTTCGAGGGGAATTAGTGCGTTTTTGTCATCCAAGTAACGCCGGTTGTCAACTGATCCTCAATAACAATTGTGTTTGTTTGTTGATTTAAGCTACATCTCGTGCTTTAGAGCAGTCGGCGATTCCTGAATCCACTGGGAATATGTTTAGACATATTGGGCATTAAGTAGTAACTGACATGAGCATGTTAGTATCTAAGGGGCCCACCCCCTCAACATATAATATATATTATATATATATATATATATATATATATATATATGTTATATATATGTATATATATATATATATTATATATATAGATAGATATATATATATACACATACATATATATATATATATATATATATTATATATATATATATATATATATATATATATATATATATATATAAATAAAATATATTACTTTTTATATGCTAGACCACTGGTGAGAAATTTATGTTAATTAAATTAATATCTAATTTCTCACATTCATTTAAAATTTCTATGTATATATATAATATATATATATATATATATATATATATATATTATATATATATATGCGCATATAGATGTGTGTACATAAAATACGCACACATATTTTCACATAAAAATACAGTGCTACAAGGAATTCAGACATAAAGATATGCTGAGTATTATTTCAGGCATTTTTTCAGGAATCTCTGAAGACGTCTTATGCCCGTTTATAAATCAGCGAAAGAATCACGCACACACCACATACACACACACACACACACACACAGACATACACACGTACTCATACATTATATTATATACATATAGACATACGAATTAGTTTTAAGTTCTTCAAAATTATATTAGCAATATATGTTATGTTTACAGAGGAGTATATGTGTGTGTGTGTGTGTGTCTGTGTGTGTGTATACAGTCAGTTCAAAAACAGAAAAAAAGAAGAAAAAGAAAGAAAAGCAAAAACAAATAAGAAAAAGGAACAACAAACAAAAATGGGGGCGTAGCACAAGCAATATATTAATATGTTGCTCGGCGAAAGAAGAGAGCTCTTGTTCTATTTTCGAGCCATAGCTCTTCGTCGGAAACAGGACAAATAGGTGAGCCCATAGAGAAGGAAGAATGAGGAAAAATCGCCCATAGTCCACGTGAGGTTACATTTCTGAAGTAATATTCAGTGACCGCGCGTGGACTGTTGGCGATTTTTCCTCATTCTTCCTCTTTTTACTGTGGACTTTCCTGTTTTTCCTGCTTTCGTAGAAGAGCTATGGTCGAAACATAAAACAACAACCCTGTTTTTTCGCCGAGCATCATATTAATACATCTACTATGTTCTCACATTTCTTTGTTTTTTCTTTTGCGTCTTTACTTTCGTGTGTTCTTTCAATTGACTATTTACTGCACGCTCTCAGAGACGAACACGGTCCTTCCGATTGTTTTGGAGTACCTGATTGATGGATCTCTCTCTAGCATTGGATTATTTTGACTTATTCGTTCAGAGAACGCAATCTCTGCACCTTTGATCATGATTTATATACATACATACATACAGTCATACATACATACATACATACATACATACATACATATATATATATATATATATATATATATATATATATATAATATAATAGCAGTATCGCCGGCGTTGCTCGGGTTTGTAAGGGAAATAATTATATAAGCATTTTTAGAGATGTAAGTATAATAGCCATCTCAATATGGCTAACCACAAAGGGGGGGGTTACTGTAGCTTTTTACGTTCTGAGATTTAATAATAAATTTTAGAGAGTTACTTCCCTTATATAGTGTCAAAAATGTATTAAAAATGGGAAAAATTGATGGTAAATTTTTTTAAATCGTAGACTCATCGTAGACGCGCGCTAATACCCAGACGGTCTCGATATGAATCACGACTATAAGATACCGGTTTTGGTTAAACTGCACCGCAAAATGTTGGGAGTAGTAGTTAGGAATCTAAATCGTAGGAGCCAGACACACAACCTCACTTTTATATATAAAGATTTCCTCTATTTACATAATATGAGGTCTCTTTCTTTCTTTTGTTATCTTACTGTTTTTACCAATATACATATATATATATATATATATAATAAATATATATATAGTTACAGAGATGTACTTGCATAGCAAGTGACTTGATCTGAGATCGTGTGCTGGAACGAAAACAGTTGCAGCGTTGAAGGTGTTTATAAGCCATTAAGAAACACACAAAAACGTTAGATTCACTTGAACATTTAATTTAATTTGTCAAAATATTTTCATCGCTTTGAGACCGCGAACCTGTTAGCACGATATTTTGGTCAGTGAACAGGTCGCGGTCTCAAAGCAACGAAAATATTTTGGCAAATTAAATTTAAATGTTGAAGTGAATGTAACGGTTTTTTTTGTGTGTTTCTTAAATGGCTTACAAACACCTTCCACGCTGCATATATAAATACACACATATATATATATGTATGTATGTATGTGTGTATATGTGTATGCATGTATGTGTGTGTGTGTGCGTGTCTGTGCTTGTGATTGTCCTCCACCACTGCTTGACAACGGATGTGGGTTTTGTTTACATCCCTGTCACCTAGTGGTTTGACAAAGGAAACAGATAGAATAAGTACAATGCTTACAAAAATAAAACTGGAGTTGATTCATAAAACTACAATTCTTCAAGGATTGCCCCCAGCATGGCCACAGACCAATGGCTGGAAAAAGCAAGAATAAAAGAATACATTCTCTGCTTTGGTCTTATGTCAAGGCATGAGAAGCTTGAGTTTACATGAAAGGCCTAACAGACCTTGTAGAAACAGCAGCCAAATCTCCCTCAAATCACACCTTACTGTCTTATGTATGTATATATATATGAGCCAATGAGGGGGACCTCTACATGGTAGCTAGACCTGGTAGAAATAGCAGCCAAATTTCCCCAAATCACAACCTTACTGTCTTATCTATGTATATATGTATGTATGAGCCTATGAGGGAGACCCCTACATGGCAGCTAGACATGGTAGAAATAGCAGCCAAATCTCCCTCAAATCACACCTTAATGTCTTATCTTTCTGCTACTTATATTCGTCGTGTAAAAACTTTCCTGTCACACACTCACGCACACCCACACACACACACACCACACACACGCGCGCGCACCCTCACACACACACAACGCGCGCACACACACCCACACACACACACTCACACACAACGCACGTTAGCTTACAATTTTATTTATATTTTGCGTGTGTATGTGTTGAAGAGGAAGTGGGAGGCAGAGTGAAAGAATCACTCACTACAGTAAGTAAATTACTTTCATTTTATTCGCTGCCCACTGTTTGTGTGCGTTTGCGTGTGCTGTAAACCAGACTAAGAAAAGCATTTGACACACACACCAGAACGTGAGTTTTCTGTAAATTTTGCTTAATTGGAGTTTAAATTTTAAAAACTGGACCTGGCATGACGCGATGCATTGTACTCTCAAAAATGCGAGGTAAATTGTAATTGAAGAAATCCTATATTGTAGATTTGCATAACTCCCAAAGGGAGGCAGATAAAATCTGCCTTTTATAATAAGAGATATAATGTATGTATATATATATATATATATGTATATGTACGTATATATATATGTATATATATATATATATAATATATAGCGAGAGAGAGAAATAGATAGATACGTCTATATAAATGTATGTGTATATATATATGTATATATATATGTGTGTGTATGTGTTGTTGTGTGTATATATATAATATATATATATATAGAGAGAGAGAGATAGATACGTGTATATATATATATTTATACTGACTCAACATATATATTATAAGTATATGTATATATAAATATGTGTGCGTGTATATACACATACACACTAACACATACATATATGTATATATATATATATATACACGTACATAAGTATAACTTATATTACTAATATACTTTTGAGGAACATAAAACTAATATTTGCCACTTCGCGTTTCCCTCTACGGATCTAATATCCTCTCATATTGTAGCATTCTCGAAGTTACTCGTACGTAGTGAAACTACCAATCAATAATATCAATAATGAATACAAAGGCATATTGATAGATAGAACCATCTGTAAAATATATTAAAACTCACATTGAATTTTAGCAGACAAAACAGACAAAAGACAGTCTACCGGAAAAGTCAAACGAACAGTTATTATGAAAATAATGAAAGATTTTCCAGGAGAATTATTGCACAAAGGTATATTTTACTAATACTTAGAATATATAATATTCAGTTATAGAATATAAAGAACGAAATATAGGGTACCATTTTTCGTGTAATAGGAAATAACCTGACAGAAAATAGCACCAACTTAATTAAAACTTAGAAAATATCATAACTTGTAAATAACTTTTCCAGTTCAATGCGAGACAAAACAACACTATTCTCCCAATTTGACGATGGTTGTAATAAGAAGATTTCTCATGGAAAAAAATGTTTATGAGCATTAACGGAGGACTGGCATTGTATTTCTACAGCATGGTATTATGTACATATAAGAAAGGTTTTTATGGAAACGAAAGAAAACAATGACTGCGTGGCAGAAAACGGACTTAGATTATGGAAGCACTCCGTCGGTTACGATGACGAGGGTTCCGGTTGATCCGATCAACGGAACAGCCTGCTCGTGAAATTAACGTGTAAGTGGCTGAGCACTCCACAGACACGTGTACCCTTAACGCAGTTCTCGGGGATATTCAGCGTGACACAGAGAGTGACAAGGCCGGCCCTTTGAAATACAGGCACAACAGAAACAGGAAGTAAGAGTGAGAGAAAGTTGTGGTGAAAGAGTACAGCAGGGATCACCACCATCCCTGTCGGAGCCTCGTGGAGCTTTAGGTGTTTTCGCTCAATAAACACTCACAACGCCCGGTCTGGGAATCGAAACCATGATCCTACGACCGCGAGTCCGCTGCCCTAACCACTGGGCCATTGCGCCTCCACACTTAGATTATACAATATAACAGAAAAGATTCTACAATCTTAGTGGGAGACATGGCCGAATAAATATTGACATGATCGATGTTTAACAGCATTGGAAGTTCTCCAAGAGAAAATGTTAATAGAAAGGGTTTTCGAAATTTCCTAAAAAACAAGAGAAAACAAAAAAAGAAAAAGAAGAGTAAAAAGAAAAAAGAACACAGTTTCTACAGATTCGAAACAAGGAAGATATAAATAAGAGCTGTATGACAGAATGTTGCTTAACAAAAAGTTTCGAAGATGAGCGAATCATACTAAAAATATATTTGCTATATTGCAGACGTTTTTTTGCAATTTTTGAATACTAGAATGAAAATATACACTAAGTAGACGTCAGCAAAAGCAAGTAGACTGAAAATACTTCATACTAATATCTTTATTAGAACATATCGCAAAAAAAATTCCTTCCTCGTAAACACACGAATAACATATATACACACATGTAGACACATTTACATCCAGGAACCGAGTGCGTAAAGCGCATTAAATAAGACATCGGTTTCTAAAGTCAACATGAACATAAGACTACTAACTCAAGCAGAGTATACTTTCAATACACAGCTTACGTACATAGCATTTGTTATGAGACGAATGATACTACGTTGACGCCTGCTCTATACTTCACTTAACACATTACGCTGTGTACTGGTAGAAAGATCGAAAATCTAACATTCCGACAAGTTATTACAACTTTATGAATGGGTCAGTAACTATACATTTCCTATCTTGACAGTCTGTTCAAATTTTTGTTTTCCAATGTTCTTTTTCTTTTTTTTGCAGTACTTTTATCCATCTCTTAATAATTTTATATTTCTTCCGTTTTCGTTGGTGTTTTCTACACTTTGCATTGCCGTCGATCTTTACAACCATCTCTACTATTTTAGATAGTCTTACAATATCGATTACTTTCTAAAACACACGAAGCTTATATTTATATAAAAGAAGATCGATAGATGATGATAACATCAACCGTATTATATAACTGGTAGGCATTAAATTTAATTCAAATTCAGAAAAACGAAATGAACGGTTGTATGTATTTGAAATCCAAAATTGGTTCTATAGGCGAGAGGGTAACATCCAAGATTTCTAGTGGAAGGGTTAGGGCAGAAATTTTGGAAGCAGTGAATTAATCGATTACATTACTCTTTTACTTGTTTCAGTCATTTGACTACGGCCATGCTGGAGCACCGCCTTTAGTCACGAAAATCGACCCCAGGACTTATTCTTTGTTCCTTCTCGAGACACGCCTGGTTCATAAGGGCCGGTTTCCCGAGTTCCTTGGCGCCGGTCTATCGTAGGTGAGCTGCAAGATGCGGGAGAAAAGAGTGAGAGAAAATTGTAGCGAAAGAGTCAGGAGAAGTTCGCCATTACCTTCTGCCGGAGCCGTGTGGAGCTTAAGTGTTTCGCTAATAAATACACACACCGCCCGGTTTGAGATTCGAGCCCGCGTTCCCTCGACCGCGAGTCCGCTGCTCTAACCACTAGGCCATGTGCCTCCACTGACTTATTCTTTGGAAGCCTAGTACTTATTCTATCGGGCTCTTTTGCCAAACCGATAGGTTACGGGGACCTAAAAACACCACCATCGGTTGTCAAGCAAAGTTGGCGGGGACAAAAACACAGACACACAAACACAGACACACGCACACACACACACACACACACACACACACACACACACATATATATATATATATATATATATATATATATATATATATATATATATATATGTATATATACATATATACGAGGTGCTTCTTTCAGTTTCCGTCTACTAAATCCGCTCACAAGGCTTTGGTTGGCCCAAGACTATAGTAGAACACACTTGCCCAAGGTGCCACACAATGGGACTGAACCCGGAACCATGTGGTTGGTAAGCAAGCTCCTTACCACACGGCCACTCTATATATATACCGCTAATGTATTTTTAGGTGTTTAATTTTGTTTTATTAATTTTTTATAAATTTTATAATTTTATAATTTTAAAGTCTTTTAAATATCTCTTTAAATTGTTTTTTTTTTCGTATTTCTTTTATCGACCCAGAAAGGAATAAAAGCTAATCAACATTGGGGATTAATCTCCCAATATAAAGAGTCATAAAAAATATCTTTATGCATTTTGTTCGACGCTCTAACGATTCAGCCAGCTCGTTGCCTTGGGTTCAAGTTTTGACAGAAGACCAGAAATTTTAGGGGGGAGACGTAAGTCAGTCATATCGAACCCAGTGCGCAACTGGTATTTATTCATTCATTTTATGGACCCGAAATGACGAACGTGAAATTCGACCTCAGTTACAACTGAACTCAAGAAGCCGGAAGAAATGCCCGTAAGCACTTTGTCCGACGCGGTAATGATTTAGCCACCGTAGTTGAACTACTAAATACAACTCAATTCGACCATCCCCGACACTTTCACTCAATTTTAGCATTTACAGAATGTTTTGGTGATCTTGTATTTCCTAAAAACGCCATCTTAGTAAAGAGAAATATAGTTCTTCAGACAGGAAAGCGAAAATGGTAAATGGAACCGGAAATTGTTTCAGCAACGTCTTATGTTTCCATGTATGGCATTCGCGTTTATTATTTAAAAACTTGGGAATTTTTCTCCTATTTCTTATTTGTTTAAAGAAAAGTCAAGAACCAAACGAACGGCGCGAATATCACGTGAACCATATATTTTTAGAAAGGTTCGATTATTTTAGGAATATTTAATGTCCTTCTGCGCTGACAGAGCTTTGCTGACAGGAAATTGACTAACATCTTCACCGTAAGAAAAATGCTACGAAAAATATATTCATGAACTACTGCTGTTGCTTCTGCTGCTGCTGCTACTACTACTACTACACTACTACTACTACTACTACTACTACTACTAATAATAATAATAATAATAATAATAATAATGATAAATGCTCTGATGCAGTACCAGGCAGTGGCTCTAATGGTTACTGATCTTAACTGACTGGAAGTGTTATCATGTACATGTTTCGTCTTGTTATAAATAAAAGATGGGCTACTGCAAATATTATGTTCAATACCACAGATTTGCTTATCAGTTGCTTGACCTTAATTAGTTGAGCTTGTCCTTTAGTGGCTGATGATATGTGCATTTCTGATCACGAGCAGAAGTAGTAGCGGAGCATCATAACCATGTGTTGAGAGGAATTCTTTGGGGTTTGGATAATTCACTTTTGGAAACGTGTTTTTCATTCTTCATCCTTAAACAAACCTTATTCAGGGACCTTTTGAGCAGGATGGGCTACTCAACCTAAAAGAAATTCTAACTGGGCACCACCTGCAAGGTCATGGGCTATTAATCTTGATATGAGATCACTATGTCGCGCACATATGTTTGTGATGCATGTGTCAAGAGTACACTTATCAGACGGGTAGTCATGATGGGTATACTAGGCTTCGTATATTTTACGCCAGTGCCACTTTGATGGCATGCAATGCTCTCTCACTCAATAATAATAATAATAATAATAATAATGATAATAATAATGATGATGATGAGGATGAGGATGAGGATGATGAGGATGATGATGAGGGTGATGATGATGATGATCTCGATGATGATGAAGGAATCTCCCGTCCAAGACTATGTATGAGTGTTCAGCTTTTCGATGAACCACTTTCACATATGGTTTGGTTATAGTGATCAAATGTATGTGTCGCTCATTAGCCCTCACTCTCCATCAATTCGACGTTGCCTGCACGCATCAGGTGTCAAAGTAATCGGAGAGCAATGTGATATGAAATGTTTTGCTCAAGAACACGACGAACTACCCGGTCTTGTAATCGAGACCAAGACCTCTCGACCGTGAGTGCAGCACCCCCAACTACTTGACCATGATAGCTACCATTCCTGTCGATTTCGGTGTATGAGTACCGGAAGGAAAGGTTTTGAAACAAAAAAAGAAAGTTATGAACTTTAAAAATAAAAGTTGCACCTATTTTCGATGGATGCGTGAATGTAATTTAAGTCCAAGTATGGATTTTACTGTGAAGTCACAATTGGGATACTAATGATTTTCGTTATGTCTGGGATTGAACACACGTCTCTGTTGATTGCAGGAAATAATTGTTTTCTTGTGCTGTTCCTTTAACCCTGTTTCGATGCATCATCACACCTTTTATAGCATGCAAATCGATCTAAGGAATAAATTTCCCAATATGTCAAATTAAATAACAAAGATTTTAATGACTGTTGAGCATTTCTTTTATTGCGGTATTCCTCTTCATTTTAGCCATGCAAAAGAATTTTCGGAATGCGATCAGCTTTCATAAGAAGAACATGTCCTACCAATATGTACGGATTACTCAGCAGCACGCTTTTGATATGGTGATATACAAGGAGGTACCCAAATGTAACTAGAAACTTTCCGTGTGGGACAAGCCCGTTGTAGTTCACACCTGCGGCATAGAATGCAACCTTTAGGCATCACTCTGCTGACCTGCATCGTCGTGTGTCTTCGCACTGTTTCGTGGTTCGTTTTGTTGTGCAGTACTTTCACCGTGTTTGTCAATTTTTGTGATAGCTGAAACGAAGGAACATCGTGCTTTTGGAAATTTTACTTTCAGCTGTGGTAAACGGGGGCCGAAACAATTGTCATGCCTCAAACAAGTTTACGAGTGGTTTCCACACTTTAGGAATGGTCACTTGTCGCTTGAAGTAATAACAGTCCCTGTCAGTACATATGCATACAATTGTGTACTTTCACTTCAGTATTAGAGTTTTTGAGCTCTCATTTCTGGCAATGTGGATTTTCAATGTAGGTAACGATTATAATTTTCCTT
>NC_043002.1:14211411-14241992 GCF_006345805.1 Octopus sinensis
GATGGCAAGAATGGAGACGATGAAAGAAGTCACCCCCACCTGGTGGACGCCCGGGAGGAGGTTTTGAATGAGAAACCTGCCCGGGAAGTGAACCCAGGTGCAAGTTCTCCAACCGGCAGCAAGGGCCATGGAGACGGAGAACCCGGTGAAGAGGTAGAGGGAGGAAGAAGAACTAAAAGAAGGACTGGAAGAGCTAAAGGAAAGAAAAAGCTCAAGCAGGACCAAAGAGTGAAACAACCAGAAATAGAAGTGGAACCGCAAAGGATGGAACCAAACAGCGCACACGGGTGTGTATGTTCTACCTGAGAGGTTCCTGCTGGCATGGAAAGGAAGGTGCAGGCTGCCGCTTTGCACATCGGGGACCCTGCCACAGAGACACGAGGCAGATGGACAAACCATCAACACAAAGAAAAGGGATGGACCACGCACCACCTGCCCCAAAGCGGAGGTACGCAGATGTTGTGCGCGCCACAAACAGCCAACATGATGTTGTCGAAAGAGCAGCTGCTGAGCAACAATCTTTTTTGTGCATGGCACAAAAGATTGTACAGCAGCTGACCTGGCTTCATCAAACCCAAGCCCGCAGGTGGGACTACCCACTATATACCAGACCACCACAGCAAACAGACACAGGATGGACACCGCCGGCAACAACGTACACCTCACCTCGATACTCCTACTGAACATCAGAGGACTGCAAACACTCAGTAACAGGACAAAGATCCCGTTCCTGAGAGACTTATGCATAACACTTACAGAAACGCACCTGAAACCGGACATAGCAGATGCGGAGTTACACATACCACAGTATGCTGTACTACGGACCGACAGGAAAGAAAGGAGTCATGGAGGTGTTGCTATGTACATCCGTGAGGACCTCACACCCCAGGTCCTCTTGTCATACTCAAACTCGGTGTGTGACACACTAATTGTACATATTAGGCAACTTGATGTAGTTGTGTGTGCTACATATCGCCCTCCAGATGCCCCAAGCCATGTGGGCAAGTTTGAAGACTGCCTTATAAAAATAGAAGAAATTCTAACCACATTAGAACAACACATAGGTGTGCTTCTTATGGGAGACTTCAATCTGCCCAATGTCAGATGGCCCGAGGGCCTTTCTCTCCCAGGAATGACAAGATGTGAACGAGGACAGGCGAGGTCCCTCCTGAACCTCATCAACACCCTGTACATGGAGCAGGTAATACTCCAACCAACCAGGGCAGGAAACACACTGGATCTCTGCTTCACAAATGACATGGATCTCATCCATAATGTGAATGAAAGACACCGACACTACTCTCGGATCACAACATGATAGAGCTGACCATGTACGGGCCAAAAGAGAGCACGGACATGCAGCCTACAAGAAACCCTCAAAATCTTTCCAGCTTGAACTACCATAAGGCAAACTGGAAACAAATTGAGAAAGAGATCCTCAAACAAAACTGGCCTAAATGTCTCTCCTCGCCAGACATCGACGTGAAACTTCAACAATTCATGTCTGTAATGCAAGCCATATGCTACAAATGTGTCCCAGAGAGAAAGGCCACTGTACACAAGAACAAAATCCCAGAGAGAGGAAAAATTTAATGAGACGGCGTACGAAATTTTCAAATCGCCTAAACAACAGATTGAAAGCAGTGAAAAGTCCCGCCTAAAAATAAAACTGTTGGAAATCGAAAAATGTCTGCAACTCTCCCATGAAAAAGAAAGAGCAGACAGAGAAGCCTGGGCTATAGAAAACATAAAATCTAACCCCAGAGCTTTCTACAGGTATGCCAAAGAAACAGCTACAGTGCACTGTAGAATAGGGCCACTCCTCGAAAAGGATGGCACACTTACAGGAAAACCAATGAGGGTAAGTGAAATACTGAATGAGCAATTCAAGAGTGTTTTCACTCCACCCCTTGGCATCTCCAAATCACCAATCCAACTGACTTTTTTACCACTGCAGATATAAAATCAGAGGCGGCGACGATAGATTACATCGATATAAAGGAAGAAGATGTAACCAAGGCTATAGATGAAATGAAAACAGACTCAGCTACTGGCCCCGATGGATTCCCGGCAATCCTCCTAAAAGCATGTAAGAGAGTCCTAGCAAGACCACTGCAGTTCCTCTTTCAGAGCTTCCTTGCAGCTGGCAAACTTCCAGGAAAACTGAAGGAAGGTAAAATATGCCCCATTCATAAAGGAGGTAGCAGAGCGGAAGCCAAGAACTATAGACCTATCTCTCTGACCTCACACATCAGCAAGGTCATGGAACGAATAGTCAGAAGGAAGCTGATCACCTTCCTTGAAGAGAATGACTTGCTGCCCGACACCCAACATGGTTTCCGACCAGGGAGAAGCTGTTTAACTCAGCTCCTACAACACTATGACTGGGTGCTGAAACGGCTGCTCAACCACTCAAATGTGGAAGTGATATATCTCGACTTTGCAAAGGCCTTTGATAAAGTCGATCATGGAATGATATGTCACAAACTGCGTGATCTCAACATAGTTGGAAAACTGGGAGAATGGCTTCATGACTTTCTGAAGGATAGAAGTCAGGTGGTAGTAGCCAATGGGGCCACCTCCATTAACACACAAATAGTGAGCGGTGTTCCGCAGGGCACTGTTCTGGGACCACTACTGTTCATAATGGCCCTCTCAGACATGCCCTCAGCCACGCAGAGAGCCACGATCACAAGTTATGCAGATGATACAAAAGTTTCACAGGCAATACAGAACCCTGAGGACACTAAACACCTGCAATGTGAGCTGGACGAAATATACAAGTGGGCTGAAAAGAATAGCATGCAGTTCAATGCTGGAAAGTTTCAAGCTTTATACTATCAGCATGCAAAACTGAATGCAATACCCAATGAATACACTGACCCGGAGGGATTGCAATCCCAGAGGCACAATCAGTGCGTGACCTGGGTATTCACATGAGTGATGACGCGACCTTTCATGTACATGTTGCTAAACTGACAATGAAATGTAGACGGCTGGCTGGATGGATTCTTAGAACCTTTAGAACAAGAGAACAAGAAACCATGATGGTCCTCTGGAAGACACTTGTCCTAAGCCACTTTGACTATTGCTCTCAGCTATGGTCACCATCCAGTGTCAAGTTGATCACAGAACTTGAGGCGATCCAACGAAGCTACACAAAGAAGATAGCCTCTATGCAGAATGTAAGCTACTGGGAAAGACTCAAGAGATTAAAATTATATTCCCTGGAGCGTAGGCGGGAAAGATATGCCATAATATACATCTGGAAGATCCTGGAGGGAAGTGTCCTGAACTTTGGCATCGAGAGTTACGCAAATGCCAGAACTGGGCGCCACTGCGTGGTGCCTAGGACTCCAAACCTGCCATCAAGATGTAGGACAAGATTCTGTGATAGCCTGGGCTTCCGAGGCCCACAGCTCTTCAATATCCTCCCGAAGAACCTGAGAGACCTGCATGGGGTGGATACAGATGTCTTTAAAATGAAGCTGGATCTCTTCCTGTCAGGTGTCCCAGATGAACCAACTTCACGGCAGGAGGGGCAGATGAGGGCAGCTGCATCGAACTCTCTCATGCACCAAATAGCAGTTGCTAGAAAGCCTCCATGAAGTGAAACCAAGTAGCAACACCAAATGGCGGTGCCCCAGCATGGCCACAGCTCATAAGCTGAAACTAGAATCAATCAATCAATCAATCAATCTATATATATATTATATATATATATGTATATATATATATATTAGATATATATATATATGTATATATATAATAATTATTATAATATATATATATATAATAATATATATATTATGTATATATATGTATATAATATATATATATGTATATATTATATATATGTATATATATATATATATATATATATATGTATATATATATATGTATGTATTGTATATGTATGTATATGTATATCTATGTATTAGATAATATGTATATATATATATATGTATATATATATATGTATATATATATATATGTATTATGTATGTATGTATATTGTATGTAGTATATATATATGCATGTATATATACATGTATGTATGTATATATATGCATTTATATATACTGTATGTATGTAATATATATGTATTATATATATATGTATATATATATATATATATATATATATGTATATATATGTATATATATGTATGTATATGTATCTACACACACACACACACACACACATATATATATATATATCTATATACATATAGATAGATATATTCATATATACAGACATATAGATGTATTCATATACGCATACACATATATATTTATACACGCACACATACGTATGCATGCTTGTATATATATATATATATATATATATATATATGTATGTATGTATGCATGTATGTATGTATATATGTATGCATGTATATATGTACGTGTGTACGAGATGGAAATAAATGTTTTCAAAATATATCCAGAATATATTCCAGGAACTTCTAGAACAACGCAGATATTCTGTTTATATGATATCAAATTACCTCAAACCGAGAACTGGTGCAAAATATTATAAAATGATGTAAATAGAATGACACTTTAAAAATATATAACTTCTCTGTATGATAATAAATAGACACAGTGCATATAATTCCACTGGACATTCCTTACGGTTATGATATAATCTGGTTTCTGTTTATGGAACATCGCAAATTATATGTACATAATTTCCATGCTCAGCCGTCTGTTGTTCTGCTGATGAAAGCAACAGAAGTGAGTGTATAATTTGCTGACAATTGGGACGCCATAAACACCGATCTACGACCAGGGATGTACATAGAATATGCGTATTCAGTTTAATATACATAACTTGATTTACTGTTTTTATGCTTCTTTCTGTTCACAACAATTTATATTATACAATTTAGATCTGAATTTGACGTATTTCTATATTATAAGCGCTTCGTACAGACGACAAGGTAACATTATCGCTATATTTTGAAAATAACATTTATATTTTCAGCTATATCTGATTTTAAAGTAGATAGGCGCAGGAGTGGCTGTGTGTTAAGTAGCTTGTTTTCCAACCACATGGTACCGGGTTCAGTCCCACACCTTCTACTATAGCCTCGGGCTGACCAAAGCCTTGTGAGTAGATTTGGTAGACGGAAACTGAAAGAAGCCCGTCGTATATATGTATATATATGTATATGTGTGTGTGCGTGTATGTTTGTGTTTGTCCCCCTAGCATTGCTTGACAACCGATGCTGGTGTGTTTATGTCCCCGTCAATTAGCGGTTCGGCAAAAGAAACCGATAGAATAAGTACTGGGCTTACAAAAAATAAGTCCGGGGTCGAGTTGCTCGATTAAAGGCGGTGCTCCAGCATGGCCGCAGTCAAATGACTGCAACAAGTAAAAGAGTAAAAAGAGTAAAGAGTATATAGCATAAATCTTTAGACATACGACATATAAGTTTCATTGTGATGGCAGTCTATAATTTCTCATTGTTTTAATTTACTCTACGCATCACACATTTGACTTGTGTCAGGCATTGTACCGCGGTCATGCTAGAGCACCGCCAAGAATTGTTTATTCGGAAAAAATCGGACCCGCAATTTATCTTTGAGTCTGGTGCTTATTCTCGTATCAGGACAATAGCCCCACTAGAACAATTGATGACCCCGCCAGAAATATTCCCCCTGATGACAGCTACCCCGCTTCGTTAGTTACTCAGTCTCCATTATATTAAGAAGTTTTAAATCACTATCTGTCGTCCTTGGGGGTTATAGTCCAGAGTGGTGTTGGTGGTGGTCGTAGGTGGGGGGTACATGGCCTAGACTAGCTTATTCTATAGCTAATTATTTTCCCGAAACCGCTGAATTAAGGGGATGTAATCAAAGCGTCTTCGGCTTTTAAGCCAAGATATAAGAAAGCCAAAGATACCAAAGTATACTTATAAACCCATGCACTCGCACACAGACACAAATATACAACAGGTTCCCACACCATTTCTGTCTGACAAATTCGCTGAGATTGAATTAATCGACCGGGAACTATAGTAGAATGCACTTGATCAATTCAAGGTGGAGTGGGACTGAACCAAACTCTTGCCGTTGCAAACAGGGCGCCCTAACCATACAGTCACACCTGATCTTATTTACGAGAAAATTACAAGGAATGCATTAATCAAATTAGCTGCAGAGAAAGCATTGTTTATGCAGGCTCGTCTTTCCAGTTTACTGATTTCCTGAATTAGATTGACAGTATCATTGCAAGCTCCATAAATATTTAAAGAGAATATTAAATAGCCCTTATACGAGAATGGCAGCTGGTTCGGTTGATACCCCATTTCTAGTCCAGGATTAAGCTGCATACAAGACAAACTACTAAATTCTTGCTGTACATACAATGTGTGTTCAAAAATCATCCCCTTTACGGTTAACTTCAAGATATCTCACCACCAAGATATGTAAATACGATATGTAAACAAACGGCGGCGAGCTGGCAGAAACGTTAGCACGCCGGACAAAATACTTTGCAGTATTTCGTCTGCCGTTACGTTTTGAGTTCAAATTCCGCCGAGGTCGACTTTCCCTTTCATCCTTTCAGGGTCGATTAAATAAGTACCAGTTACGCACTGGGGTCGATAATTCGACTTAATCCGTTTGTCTGTCCTTGTTTGTCCTCTCTATGCTTAGCCCCTTGTTGGTAGTAAAGAAATAGGTATTTCGTTTCTCATTACGTTCTGAGTTCAAATTCCACTGAGGTCGACTTTGCCTTTCATCCTTTCGGGGTCGTTAAATTAAGTACCACTTATGAACTGGGGTCGATATAATCGACTTAATCCGTGTGTCTGTCCTTGTTTGTCCCTCTGTGTTTAGCCCGTTGTGGGCAGTAAAGAAATAAGATATGTAAATGACTTCACATAACTTAGGCGTTTCCTATCAACCTTTATAGGAGTTTAAGAAAGATTACAAACCGGTGACCTCAGCTTGACCCCACGAGTTTGTTTAGGAGTAGGGCAAGGTTGGTGGATTACTTCCGTCTTCTTTATGTTGATGGTGAAGCCAAAAGCTTTACATGCAGCAGAAAACCGGTCTAGAAGTTCCTGAGTTTCCTCTAAGGAGGTCGCTACTAGTACAGCACCATCTGCAAAAAGTAGATTACGAATAATACTGGCGCGTAGTAGTGTTCCTCGATTTTAGCTACTTAATTCTCCAAATTTTGAATTTCTATTCGCGTATACAACAACCCATGCTGCTAACCAAAAGCTATAAAACAATTTTCTCAGCTTATTGAACTTCGTTATACTCTTTTACTCTTTTACTTGTTCCAGTCATTTGACTGTGGCCATGCTGGAGCACCGCCTTTAGTCGAGGAATTCGACCCAATGTAAACCTAGTACTTATTCTATAGGTCACTTTTGCCGAACCGCTAAGTTACGGAGACGTAAAAACACCACGATCGGTTGTCAAGCGACGTTGGGGGTGGGGAACTCAGACACAAAAAACACACACACACATATATATATATACATATATACGACGGGCTTCTTTCAGTTTGCGTCTACCAAATCCGCTCACAAGGCTTTGGTCGGCCTGAGGCTATAGTAGAAGACACTTGCCCAAGGTTCCACGCACTGTGACTGAACCCGGAACCATGTGGTTGGTAAGGAAGCTACTTACCACAATACGCCAATAAATCACTATTGTTCCTGAAAGTTGTTTTTATACCTTGTACGAGCTGCTCGAATCTTACTGCCTTTCTACATTTTGATCCGTGTATCTTACTTTTACACACACACACATTTATATACGCACACATGAGCACACACGTGTATATATCGAAATTATATACCTGTATAAACATATTTGCATGTATGTGTATGTCAATGTTGGGTTTTGTTTTGCGTTTAACATTTCTATTTGAAAGCTTACACAATGAAAAACCGCTATATTCTAATATAACTGAAAAATTAATCAACACTATGTAATATATTATTCGTATGAAATGCAATATTCTGCCAATATCTGCATAAAGACACATTAAAGAAACAAACATCTGTATTTCCCATTATATCAAAACTGTATGTAGACGTTTGTATAAACGAGTATTGTAATCCTATCACACTTAATAAAGTATAGAACGGTATTATTAGGCTCCTAATTTGTTTTTAGGTATATACATACATTTGTCTGTGCATGTGTATGTATACATAAAATATATATATATATTATATATATATATATTATATATATATATATATACACATCCATACATATATCACCAGATAGATAGGCGAGCATAAGTGTGTACCTGCGCCGCTATATGTATATAATAATATTAAGAAATGGAACAAAAACGCAACAGAAGACATTAAACATTCGGACAGATACAGATAGACGACAGAAAAGCGGACTGGAAAAACAACAATTAGAAGGGCAGGTAAAAAAGACGGGTCATTCCTGGCCTTTGTTCCTCCTCTTTTCTTTTTATCGCTCCCACTTCTTTCTCAAATCCCTTGGCCATCTCCTTTCTTCACTCCCACTTTTGCTCCTCGTTTATCTCTCCTGTACCTTCTCCTTCGTTTCTGATTTCTTTTCTAATCCTTCAATTCCGCTGCTCCCTACATCTCTCTCCTTCTTTCACGTGACCGGTGTCCGGCCACCCATGATCTTTATTTCTTGGCCTGACTACCGACTGCCAACACCTCTTATGTCCATCTATGTTTCTGCCTTTAGGCTTTCACTTCATAAACGCCAGCTCAATTTGATTCGTTCTAATTCTAAAGTCGCCTGTTGTTATATTCTTGTTTGTATTTTTAACTGTGTACCATGTTCTTCATTTTGGGTCTTCGTTGCCGTACACATTCGCTAGATTTTTTACAAAGGGGTGTAATGATCTTCGCTTAGACTTTTTTGGGGGCAACCAGATCGAACTGTCTCAAGTGTAACTGCCCGAAACAGTAAGGACTTCTGGCATACTAGAGTGAGGAAAGAAGGCTACGAACGACCCGTCATTTTTTGCCTGTTCTTCTAATTGTTGTTTCTCCTGTCCGCCTTTCTATCGTCTATCTGTCTGGAATTTTTATTGTCCTCTATTGCGTTTTTGTTCCATTATATATATATATATATATATATATATATATATATATATATGCGCGTGTATATATATATATATTTATATGCGCGTGTGTGTGTGAGTGTATGCGTGTGTACGCATGAGTGTAGGCATATATAAATACGCATTTATAAATTTACTATTTACATATATAAGAACTTATATTCCAGTTTGGTTATGAAGGAACGAGTCGACATTCGTAGCCAATGCGTAACAAGGCAGAAATTTACCCGCCTACAACCTGATAACGCCTTTCACAGTCCAGTTCGTTTCCACACATATCAACGGTGTGGGAAAATTTGTTCTGAAAATAATTCAGCAGTGAAAGTTCTCTCCACGTCCGACTGCACACAAATGTGTTACTTATGAATAAACACACGGTGCTCCGGTTAAAGTTCATATTTTCGTTAAAAAGACAACACATTATATCCTATCCCAAAATAAAAGTATTTTGAAAATAAAAAAAAAAACCTAGATCATGGACGAGAGATACGTTATTACTCGAAGAAGTCGCTCCCATCTTCCACCACGGCCTCAAGACCTCTACGGAACCTGGCAAATGCATTCCTTAGTGTGTCCATCTTCGAATACATTTTATCCACCAGCTCGGCCTTGGTATTACAATATATGCGGTTAGTGCTTATCTCCACGCCACTCCATATTCAGTAATGCATGAGATGAAAATCGGGGTAAATAGGAGGTAAAAAAATTGGGGTTGCTGCAGTCGTAGAAATTCTCCAACAATCACTTCTGACACTTTCCGTAAATATGGCAAAGAGCTGAATACTGCTACCACACATATGGCCTTCCAGCATCAACCCTCTCCAAGCAGATATTTAACTAATCTACAATAGCTTCACATAATTGCCTGAATTGAACCTAAGACGCTGTTCAAAGATATGAGGATGAGGTATTGGTTGATGACACGGTCGGAACGCCTGCTGTGTTCCTTCCTACTCGACACGACTTCGTAACCATTATTTGCAGTTGTCCATCTCACGACTTACAGCTTTTATAGTGTTCACAAAAGACATACACATACACACACGCACACCATATATATATATATATATATAATATATATATATATATATATACTTACATACACATATATATATAAATATTTATTTATATATGCGTGGGTGAGTCTCTGTGTATATGTGTATGTCGTACGCTTTGCCAAACTCTGTAGCTCACAAATTTAGACATGCATTACGAAGAAGTGTAATATTAATATATATATATATAATATATATAATATATATATATATATATATGTATGTATGTATGTAGTATGTAAGTATTATATGTATGTATGTATGTAATATATATAATATATATATATTATATATATATATATTATATATATATATATAGAGAGAGAGAGAGAGAGAGAGAGAGGAGAGAGAGAGATGTGTGTATGTATATGTGAACATAGGCATCTGTCGTTTAGTTTTTCTAGAATTAATGGTAGAAAATTTTGTCATACACGATGTTGTTCTCTATAACACATTATTTCTATTTTCATGCATTGCTAAATATATTACAAATCCATGTTGCACCGTTCATGTCAATTATTCAGTCGGCGCCAAGGTATTCTCAGCAATTCGGTATTTCTCACGTAATGAAGTTCCTGCTGGATTTTTGCTCCATACATCCTGAAATCAATAAACTATTAGTTTAATAGACAAGCTGACTACTCGTTCATAAAATGATATAAGACTTTCGTAAAGCCGTCTTTAATGGGTAATAACCACTGCACAGTTATATATCATGTGAGGTACTTATTACTCTATTGGTAAATATATACGATAATTAACATATTCAATATATTGGAGGAAATTATTTTTCACGTCATGTGCACTCCATAATCGTACGAACCCCTACACGCATATGCATATATGTTTAACATGCACGTTTCTATATATGCATACATATGTGCTTATGAGTGCACTTTTGCATGTGTGTCTCTATCTATATCTGTATATGTGTATGAGCCTATATGTGAGTGTGTCTTTATGTGTACATTGTATATATGCATGTACATATATATATGTTTGTGTGTATGTGTATACATACATATATATATATATATGCACAATACATATATATATATATATATATATATATGCACACATACATACATACATATATATATATATATATATATATATATATATATATATATACGCTCTCATGTACGTGTGATACACTTACTCGCATATACATATATTAATATTTATTTGTACGCGGAGTTGAACTGCGATCAATTTTATTTCAGTCAGAAAGATTAGGTAATGGTTTTTGTTGAGTACTTATCTTTTTACATGAAGAATAACGGTGACTGTAATTCCGAGGTGTTTTTTAGGAATCTAGGGCATTTGAGTTCATCTTGAGTTCAAATAATATCATATAAGGTTGTTGAACGTGGTGTTACGTTGATTGAGTTCTGATGGAAAAATATTACAGAAGGTTTTACTGCTTAAATTTGGTGGTGTTCAGCTTTCAGTCAAACGTGTAAACATTTGCAGTCAGGTGTGTCTGTTGCACTCAGGTGTGTCAGCTTCAGTT
Source organism: Octopus sinensis (assembly GCF_006345805.1). Classification (NCBI taxonomy): domain Eukaryota; kingdom Metazoa; phylum Mollusca; class Cephalopoda; order Octopoda; family Octopodidae; genus Octopus; species Octopus sinensis. The sequence goes on from NC_043002.1 coordinate 14,223,070, forward strand.
CATGAAGTTGGAAATATTAGTCGTTCAGTAAATGTTTAACCCTCTAGCATTTAAACCGGCCACATCAAGCCAAAATATTCTACCTGCTTTATGTTCAAACTGGCCAGATGTGGCCCCTCACTCCTATTCTACAACATCATTCTAAAATTTAAAACTTACCTTATAAAAACTTCAAAACTACAAGATAATGCATGATTAATTCAAAACAATAATAATAAATAAATGATACATTAGACAGAATAATCTGAATGCTAAAGGGTTAAATCAGATTAAAATTTCTTTCATGTTTGTTGAAAATTGTTTCTATTGGACAGGTGGATAGGTCAGTCGTGTTTATGAAGGTGCGTCAGGCTAAATCACACCGCAGGTTAAATCAGTAACATTTAGTGATTTTGCGCTTTACGTTTCAAAAACGAAGGTGTGCTGGAGAAAATGTTGATTGATCAGCAGATTATTTATATCATATAATTGTTGTTACTTAATTTATAATTTCACTTTTGTATACTGTCGAAATAAAGGTCGTACACTACGTTGTTAGAAATATTTCTTCTTTGATTTTTCAAGCTGGTTTGTACGCAATCCTGCGCCTATATACTACCACACATCCACTCCTGTGCCTATATATTACCACACATCCACTCCTGTGCCTATATACTTACCACACATCCACTCCTGCGCCTATATAATTAACACGCATCCACTCCTGCGCCTATATACTTAACACGCATCCACTCCTGCGCCTAAAAACTTTCCACACATCCACACCTGCGCCTATATACTTTCCACACATCCACTCCTGCGCCTATATACTTACCACACATCAACTCCTGCGCCTATATACTTTCCACACATCCACTCCTGCGTCTATATACTTTCCACACATCCACTCCTGCGCCTATATACTTACCACACATCCATTCCTGCGCCTATATACTTACGACACATCCATTCCCGTGCCTATATACTTTCCACGCATCCACTCCTGCGCCTATATACTCACCACACATCCATTCCTGCGCCTATATACTTACATCACATCCACTCCTGCGCCTATATACTTACCACACATCCATTCCTGCGCCTATATAATTCCGCACATCCACTCCTGCGCCTATATACTTACCACGCATCCACTCCTGCGCCTATATACTTACCACACATCAACCTCCTGCGCCTATATACTTTCCACACATCCACTCCTGCGCCTATATACTTACCACACATCCACTCCTGCGCCTATATACTTACCACGCATCCACTCCTGCGCCTATATACTTTCCACACATCCACTCCTGCGCCTATATACTTACCACACATCCACTCCTGCGCCTATATACTTTCCACACATCCACTCCTGCGCCTATATACTTACCACACATCCACTCCTGCGCCGATATACTTACCTCACATCCACTCCTGCGCCTATATAATTACCACACATCCACCCCTGCGCCTATATACTTACCACACATCCCATCCTGTGCCTACATACTTACCATACATCCACTCCTGCGCCTATATACTTACCACACATCCACTCCTGCGCCTATATACTTACCACACATCCATTCCTGCGCCTATATACTTACCACACATCCACTCCTGCGCCTATATACTTACCACACATCCACTCCTGCGCCTATATACTTTCCACACATCCACTCCTGTGCCTATATACTTTCCAAACATCCACTCCTGCGCCTATATATTTTCCACACATCCACTCCTGCGTCTATATACTTTCCACACATTCACTTCTGCGCCTATATACTTACCACACATCCACTCCTGCGCCTATATACTTTCCACACATCCACTCCTGCGCCTATATACTTACCACACATCCACACCTGCGCCTATATACTTTCCACACATCCACTCCTGCGTCTATCTACTTTCCACACATCCACTCCTGCACCTATATACTTACCACACATCCACTCCTGCGCCTATATACTTTCCACACATCCACTCCTGCGCCTATATATTTACCACACATCCACTCCTGCGCCTATATACTTTCCACACATCCACTCCTGCGCCTATATATTTACCACACATCCACTCCTGCGCCTATATACTCACCACGCATCCACTCCTGCGCCTATATACTTACATCACGTCCACTCCAGCGCCTATATACTTTCCACACATCCACTCCTGCGCCTATATACTTACAACACATCCACTCCTGCTACAACACATCCACTCCTGCGCCTATATACTTTCCACACATCCACTCCTGCGCCTATATATTTACCACACATCCACTCCTGCGCCTATATACTTACCACACATCCACTCCTGCGCCTATATACTTTCCAGACATCCACTCCTGCGCCTATATACTTACCACACATCCACACCTGCGCCTATATACTTTTCACACATCCACTCCTGCGTCTATCTACTTTCCACACATCCACTCCTGCACCTATATACTTACCACACATCCACTCCTGCGCCTATATACTTTCCACACATTCACTCCTGCGCCTATATATTTACCACACATCCACTCCTGCGCCTATATACTTTCCACACATCCACTCCTGCGCCTATATATTTACCACACATCCACTCCTGCGCCTATATACTCACCACGCATCCACTCCTGCGCCTATATACTTACATCACGTCCACTCCAGCGCCTATATACTTTCCACACCCACTCCTGCGCCTATATACTTACCACACACCTCCATTCCTGCGCCTATATACTTTCCGCACATCCACTCCTGCTCCTATATACTTACAACAACAACATCCACTCCTGCGCCTATATACTTTCCACACATCCACTCCTGCGCCTATATACTTACCACAACATCCACTCCTGCGCCTATATACTCACCACACATCCACATCCTCCTGCGCCTATATACTTACAATCACACGTCCATTCCAGCGCCTATATACTTTCCACACACATCCACTCCTGCGTCATATACTTACAACACATCCACTCCTGCGCCTATATACTTTCACACATCCACTCCTGCGCCTATATACTTACCACTATCCACTCCTGCGCTATATACTTACCACACATCCATTCCTGCGCCTATATACTTTCGCACCTCAACATCCTCTGCTCCTATATACTTACAAAACTTCCAACCATCACCCCTGCGCCTATATACTTCCACACATCCACTCCTCGCCTATATACTTACCACACATCCATTCCTGCGCCTATATACTTACCACGCATCCACTCCTGCGCCTATATACTTAACACGCATCCACTCCTGCGCCTATATACTTACCACACATCCACTCCTGCGCCTATATACTTACCATACAACCACTCCTGTGCCTATATATGTGCGTTACTATGTTGCATACCAGACATTTGAAGATTATGTATTTTATATAATAAATATATAGGGTAAAATGAATGTCTAAATATCATTACAAATACCTACATTTAAAAACGGATAGAATATAGTCTATAATCATAGTCTACGCAACTCACAGAAGTTGAAATTCCTAAATAATAATCATATAACATTAAAAAACAATATCTGCGGAATGTTGTCTGTATTCATATGCATCGTTGGGAAGCCCTGTTGCGTTTCTAGGTTACCCAGCGGTTGTCCATACTTTTCTGATTTTATGTGTGGTATGTGGCAGTATGTATGTATGTATGTATGTATGTATGTATGTATGTATGTATGTATGTATGTATGATGTATGTATGTATATGTGTTTGTGTATGTGTGTGTGCGTGTGTAAATGTATATAGTAAAAGTATATAGGCGGCGAGCTGGTAGAATCTTTAGCACGCCGGGCGAAATGCTTAGCAGTATTTCGTCTGCGGTTACGTTCTGAGTTCAAATTCCGCCGAGGCCGACTTTGCCTTTCATCCTTTCGGGGTCGATTGAATAAGTACCAGTTACGCACTGGGGTCAATATAATCGACTTAATCCGTTTTTCCCCTCTGTGTTTAGCCCATTGTGGGTAGTAAAGAAATAGTAAATGTATATATGTATAAATGTGTATGTGTGTGTAAATGAATACATACATGCCTATATAAATTCATACATAAATCCATAAGTAATATCATTATAATTTATGTATTGACAAAATTATATATGTATATATATATGTATGTATATATATATATATATATAATATATATATATATTATATTTGTATATATATATATATTTGTATATATATATATATTGTATATATATATATACATACATCTTTATATTTATATGTGTATATATATATGTGTGTTGTGTGTGTGTGTGTGTGTGTGTGTGTGCATGTATGTATAACTATGTACGTATGCATAAGCATACATATACTTGCATAAGCTTTGCTTTCTGTTTGAAACCAGAAATAGCATACGAGAAGGCGTCCTTCAGTCCCTGGAACGCTGGGACCGGTGCACTGCTGCGAAAGGTGACTATTTCGAAGGAGACGGTGTTAAAACTTAGGCAAATAAGTTCCTTTTTTTAATATATTAAGCATAACTCATCCGGTAATGTTTTGATACCACCTCGCATATATTTGTATGGGTGAGTGTGGCCGTGTTTGATCTTCAACAACTGTTTGACAATTGAGGTTTTTGATCTGATACAGAAAAAGTTATGGAATATGTATTAAAGTTATCATGGAATTGTATTAGAGTTAAAAATAAATGCAAGAGTTGTATAACGGATAACGGATACTGCGAGTTGGTGCTAAAATATTCCTGGCCTGAAGGGTATTGCGAAAGTTCTTGTTGAAGGCCCAACCTTCCAAGTTTATGAGTTGGAGGACCAAACTACCGAGTTCAGAAATACTGAAGGACCGTTGAAATAAGTGTGTATATCGGAGAAGATATTACGCTGAATAAAATCATAACTGATTTTCCTATATTTTCTTTTACCTAATGGCATGTTCCTTTCAGCACACCCTCGTATATGTGTTTAGTAAACACAGAAACAAACACACACGCACACACACACACACACACACAGACACACACGCACACAGATACACACACAGACACACACACACAGACACACACAAATCACATACATATAACCTGTTTGTTTGTTTGTGCTATATATATAATATATATATAAGGAGTACTCCGTCGGTTACGACGACGAGGGTCCCAGCTGATACGATCAACGGAAGAGCCTGCTCGTGAAATTAACGTACATGTGACTGAGCAATCCCCAGACACGTGTACCCATAACGTAATTCTCAGGGAGATTCAGCGTGACACAGAGTGTGACAAGGCCGGCCCTTTTAAATACAGGTACAGCTCATTTTTGCCAGCTGAGTAGACTGGAGCAACGGGAAATAAAGTGTCTTGCTCAAGGACACAATGAATTGCCGGGAATCGAACTCACGACCTTACAATCGTGAGCCGAATGCCCTAACCACTATGTATAATATACACATATATATATTATACATACACAGGCACACATACACACACATATACGTAAACGCTTATCTGCATATGAAGGCCCGCATGTCTTTGTGTGTGTATAATTCTTAATCTGTGTCTTTGTATGCAGTCGAATGTGTTTACATACGTCTGTGTCTCTTTGTACGCGTTTTTGTTCGTGACTGTAGTTCACGAACTGTAATACTTCCAGATGACGATAATAATTTGACCCAAGGTTAATTGTCTTTAACAAAATGCGTTAAACTTTAGGCCTTAACACATTTCAAGAAATACCGTAATTCTATTTTCGATTGATGATTTATTCATCTGTAGGTCAAAGCAACTTTCACTAGACATGAAAGGGAAATACATAATTTTCCTGAAACTCTAAGACTGCCTTAACCTAATGTGAATACATTAAGTTTATTCCATGCATTTTCATTGAACTGCTACAACGATATATTACTTTAGCGGAACGTTGTTAGGGTGATAAGTTACAGCCACCGGATACGTCAAAAACACTTCCCATACTCACCCTCTTGATGTGTTAAATATAGAAGTTCTTTCTGTCGCATTCTGTCTGTTATTGCGTCTTCTCAAAAGATGCTATTTTGTAGTTTTTTGAGCCCGAATTTGGTCCGATTGGAAAGGTCTGTGTCTAAGGCATCTCCAGCCGATAAAACTCTACAAAGCATTTAGCTACTCGAATTTGGTCCGGATTGGAAAGATCTGTGGTTAAGGCACCTCCAGCCGAAAAAAATTCTACCAAGCATTTCGCTACCCGAATTTGGTCAGGATTGGAAAGGTCTGTGGTTAAGGCACCTCCAGCCGAAAAAAATTCTACCAAGTATTTCGCTACCCGAATTTGGTCAGGATTGGAAAGATCTGTGGTTAAGGCACCTCAAGCCGAAAAAACTCGACCAAGCATTCGTTAGATTATTAATTACATAATAATAATTCGGCAATTCCACCGCTCTCATTAATGATTTCGATAACATGCATCTTCATGTTATAACTAACAAATTATATTAAGTACCAGTGTGCAGTGTAAGTATTGATTTTGGTTGCGCATTCTATGACGTGTCTGCTAAACAACATTATCACTTTTAGGGCCAATGATTAGCATACTGCATGCTATGCTGCGTTAATGGCATGGAAGCATCTGATTGATAGAAAGTCTATGAAACAGCACATATCTAATTTTGAAAACATCTGTTCTTTAATTAGCTCGCCAATCTTTTCTCTGATAAAGACCTACACAGACATATATGAGCACACCACGCACGCTTACGCATATATATTCGCACACGTTTCTCTGTATACATGTGTGAAAGTAAATATGCTTTGCATTGTTCACTTTTTTCGTACTTTATTTGATTATATAAATACATTTATGTCGTTCTTAAGGCGAAAATACACTCTAAATCGAAAAAGAAACCCGAGTTGGTTTGTAGTAGTAAATTTATTATTAAAACAATCAACGTTGCTCATTTACATGTCAGGTGCAATTTGAAGAGAATACTTTACTTTGAACAAATATATTTTTATGACTTGCTTCAGAACAATCCAGAGAAATTCCAGCATGACAGATATATAACTGTATGCAGAGGCGGCGAGCTGGCAGAAACATTAGCACGCCGGGGGAAATGCGTAGCCGTATTTCGTCTGCCGTTACGTTCTGAGTTCACATTCCGCCGAGGTCGACTTTGCCATTCGGGGTCGATAAATAAAGTACCAGTCACGCACTGGGCTCGATATAATCGACTTAATCTGTTTGTCTGTCCTTGTTTGTCCCCTCTATGTTTAGCCCCTATATATAACTGTATGCTGCCTTCATTTGAAGTCAGTATGATATGTGCGAACCTACGAAACGCTTGGGTCTTGATTCACCCTATAACTTCTGATTACGGTGACACACACACACATACACACACACACACACACACACACACACACATTTATATACACTTGCGTTTCCTTCAAGCCATTAATACGAAGGAGATAATGTGTCCCCTCATTAGATTAAACGTGATTAGAAATATGAATTTGAAATTAAGGCATACGTGGAAGAAAAGACAGTGTTCACATATTTAATTTGTTGCTTCTAATTGTCGGTGTTCATGTATAGTATCATTTCGTTCCTTTTTAAATAATATTCAGCCTGATATAACTTGTAAATTATGAATTATAGATATATATTTTTAAGTGAAATGTTTTACTACTTCGTGCACATTAATTGATATATGTAGAGAAATAATTTAATGCACTAACTAAAGATTTATTGGTATATATTTCAAATAAGAGCGGCGAACTGGCAGAAACGTTAGCACGCCGGGTGAAATGCGTAACCGTATTTCGTCTGCCGTTACGTTCTGAGTTCAAATTCCGTCGAGGTCGTCTTTGCCTTTCATCCTTTCAGGGTCAATAACTTAAGTACCATTTACGCACTGGGGTCGATATAATCGACTTAATCCGTTTGTCTGTCCTTGTTTGTCCCCTCTGTGTTTAGCCCCTTGTGGGTAGTAAAGATATAATAATATATATTTCCAATTTTATATTGTAGCGACACAAGCAGTCAGCGCCATATTGGATGAGATTTTGCGGCAACCATTGCCATCTCCGAATCTGGAGCGAGATCTCACCTGCATCAATTTGCTATGCGCGAGATCACAACGAGGGTCGCGATGGGAAACTCTATGTAAAGGAAAAACCCGATTCAGCTCTCTCTCTCTTTTTGGCGCCACTGCACAGTAGCGCTGGCTGAACACCACCACTGGCTGGACCTGTCTATATGTTGTATGTCCAGAGGCAATGCGCCCGCACTAGCGGAGCTACTACATAACGCACACAGCTAAAGATAGTAGCTGAGGGCAGCACACTTCATATATCTTGTAAAACCTGTAACTAAACCAGTTGTAAATAGCATTTGTATTTGAAGTTTTCTCTCTTCGCCTGCCAGAAGTCTGAACTACACGAAGAACAAAAAGATTATGGAAGAAGACGATATTCTTCTGATATCGTAAACCTTGCCTTCCGTTATAAAAATATAAAAGATTCAGTTCCTCAGCGCGCCACCTATGGGAAGCGTATTCTACTCCATATACCGGACAAAAAAATTATTGTAAGTGAATATATATTTCTTTACTACCCACAAGGGACTAAACACAGAGGGGACAAACAAGGACAGACAAACGGATCAAGTCGATTACAGCGACCCCAGTGCATAACTGATACTTAATTCATCGACCCCGAAAGGATGAAAGGCAAAGTCGACCTCGGCGGAATTTGAACTCAGAACATCGTGGCAGACGAAGTGCGGCTACGCATTTCGCCCGGCGTGCTAACGTTTCTGCCAGCTCGCCGCCAAATTATTGTAAGTGAATAGTTGAGAGGAAAGAGACCAAATGACTAAATACAGGTCTAAACTTAAATACTGGAGACGATTTACCCAACTAGAACCCTTCAGATGTAAATATAAGACGAAATGAATTATTTCGATATATGCTGTGGTTTACAGTTTCGTAATTAATTTATTTTCTGAATTATTCATATTTTATGACAGAGAATTACTCATATTTTATGGCAGTGAAAGTTTTATCGTGAATTCGATTAGAAGATATTATAATATATGGTTTTGATGAATGAAATGATATCTAGTTGACACCTTTTTTTTTTTTGTATGTCCATGAACATGATTCAGGAGTAATATCATTAATAATCCTGGTCTGAAGTTGTTGGAGAGGAGATTACTCGATTTCATCGACCCCAATGTTTTACTGGTACTTAAGTTATCGACCCCCGAAGGAAGAAAGAAGGCAAAGTCGACCCCGGCGGGATTTGAACCCAAAACGTAGCGACGGATGAATTACAGCTAAGCATTTCGTCCAGCGTGCAAACGTTTCTCCCAACTCACCACTTAGTGATATCATTCATGATAGTGAAATAGTTAATCTATGCTCAATATATAATTACCTATTTCCCTCAAACTTACCTCTTACCTATGAAGTATCAAATGTGCATACTCATGATCTCATCTATATATCTATATTTACATTACTCTTTACTCTTCACTCTATTACTTGCTTCAGTCATTTGACTGTGGCCATGCTGGAGCACCGCCTTTAGTCGAAGAAATCGACCCCGGGACTAATTCTTTGTAAGCCTTGTACTTATTCTATCAGTCTCTTTTGCCGAACTGCTAAGTTACGGGGATATATATATATATATACATATATACGACAGGCTTCTTTCAGCTTCCGTCTACTAAATCCACTCACAAGGCTTTTCTCGGCCCGAGGCTATAGTAGAAGACATTTGCCCAAGGTGCCACAGAGTGGAAATGAACCCCGAACCATGTGGCTGATAAGCAAGCTACTTACCACACACCCACTCCTACGCCTTAGGTATACTTCTTAAAAATTTGAAAGATGAGAGGTTACAGTGATTCGGCTGCTATATCATTCTTTTGGGGTCGATAAAATAAGTAGCATTGGAATACCGGGTCAGTCGGATCGACGTACCTCTCCCCAAATTTGGTGGTCTTGTACCACAATTTGAAATCAATATTAAACGCATTTTTCTTTCTTTTATCCCCGCAGTTACCATATCAAACTTAATCGCCGCATTAAGGCATGTAACAGATTTTTGTTTTTTCATTTACTGATAATATATATCCTTTATTCAAGTTTCTCTCTCTCTCTCTGTTTATCGCTCTTTTGCTTCCTCCTTCTCCCTGACACGCTCTCTGTCTGCCTGCTTCCTCTCTCTCTCTCTCACACACACACACACAAACACACTCACACATACATATTTGTGTTTATTCTATTTCATATTACTACTTCGGACCGAGTAGGACAGTTCTATATGCTATTTTATACACCTGAGTAACGATCAGTAATGTGCAATGGTTGATTTTTTTCTTTTCTCTTTTACTTGTTTCAGGCATTTGACTGTGGCCATGCTGGAGCACCACTCTAAAACAAATTTACTTGAAATATTTCATAAAAGATACTAGGCAACTGGTCTACATACATTTCAGATCTTGTGAGGTAATACGAAGATGTTATGAGACCTTACATATACATACATTTTTGTCACAGAAGCAAATAGAAAATTTGAACAAAAGAATATTTTATTAGAGGTATTGCAATAAAAAGATTCAAGAAAAAATATTTGCAATTATTATTTTCCATAACCACGTGTTGTAGCTTCCTCCCTTGCATATTAATAAATATCTGAAATAAAAAAAATAGCGTCCATATAGATGTTTCATCAAAAATTGTGAGATTATTAACTGAAGAAAATTAGACACAAAGTGTGAAACTATGCATCAAATGTAAACTTTTTCAAATATATATTATTTTTGATATATTCTATGAATATAATTGGATTTTGTATTGCAATAACGAAAAAAATTTAACGTCTGTGAAAGGAATTGTGCAGCCAAAATCTTCAGTTGGATGTGAGATGAGAAAATACTAGTTAATTGAACACGATAAGTAATTGCAGTTATTTGACTGCTTAATGTAAAATACTACGTAAATGTTTGTAGGTTTCGGAAATGAAGATTTTCGATAAGTGATTAATTAGATCGCGACTGAAAGATGATATGTAATAAAATTACACCGCTGCATTAAAGACTGAATGTGTTTCAGCACCATGATAATTGTGATAGTAAACTCATCTTATGAAACAGAATATATTGTGGAGCGTAGAATAGTGTTAGTGTTTCAAGAGGCTAAAAGCCACAGTTGTCTTAGTGTAGTTTAGGCATTTACTAATCAAGTGTTCATAGAGTTAATGTACGATTGTGTGATAATATTTATAACAAGAAGGAAATGAAAACGCATACGACAAACGCACACACACACACACACACACACACACACAACACACACACACATATATATATTGTGAAGTATATTTTCCCCCTAAATGTGGCTGACCCATATGGGAGGCTGCTACTGTAGTTTATAGCCCCAAGAAGACTTCTCCTCCAGCGGTCTATTGACACACTGTCTGTGTCCTATCAGTATTTGCAAAGAGAATTCATCGTTCCCATCCCCAGCCTGACGTGATACACATGGACCCCTAGCCGGTGATTGTCATGCGTTGATGACGGTTTACTACCCAGAAACCCGGGTCCGTGTGCATCACGTCAGGCTGGAGATGGGAACGATGATTTCCCTTTGCAAATACTGATAGGGCACAGACAGTGTGTCATTAGCCAGCTGGAAGAGATGTCTTCCTGGGGATATAAACTGGAGTAGCATCGTCCGATATAGGTCAATCAAATTTATGTGACAAATATACATCACGATGTCGTGCTGCTACTGTTTATATTTCGCTCAGAGATTTATTATTGCTATGGATTTACAAATTCAATACCCATACATATCTTACATCTATTTTCTTTCCTCCACCTCACTCTCTATTTGTATCACATCGAAAATAACTATGACTTAATTTTTTCTCTCACACCGTCTCCGATTAAGAGATATCATTATTAATTAATATCCTAGAAACAGCTGTAAGACCTTCTATCTCTAAATACCCTAGTATCTATACAGCCTTGGCTTTTTTATCTTATTACGCAAAAAATTCTTATATATATATAAATAATATTGTGAAACAGTAGAGGACTCCATTTGTGGTAATGAAAATAAACATCAATGCTAGTGTAATCAGTTAGCAGTATATAAAACACAGCAGAAAAAAAAACCTGACCGGCATTTTAAACTTTCCAAAAGAGTAGCGGATACATTTAAATATCTTCTAGTCGTTGTTTTCAATGCAGGATTGGTAGACCTTTGCGATAATCAGAGTTCCAATTGAAAAAAACAGAAACACTAAACCAACGTGTCAGAAGATAGAAAGGAAAGGCAGCGAGCTGGCAGAATCGTTAGCACGCCGGGCGAAATGCGTAACCGTATTTCGTCTGCCGTTACGTTCTGAGTTCAAATTCCGACGAGGTCGACTTTGCCTTTCATCCTTTCGGGGTCGATAAATTAAGTACCAGTTACGCACTGGGGTCGATATAATCGACTTAATCCGTTTGTCTGTCCTTGTTTGTCTCCTCTATGTTTAGTCCCTTGTGGGCAATAAAGAAACATTGGCACGCCAGTCGAAATGCTTAGCGGTATTTCGTCAGCCGTTATACCCTGAGTTCAAACTCCGCCGAGGTCGACTTTGCTTTTCATCCTTTCGGGGTCGATAAATTAAGTACCAGTTACGCACTGAGGTCGATGTAATCGACTTACTCCATTTGTCTGTCCTTGTTTGTCCCCTCGGTGTATAGCCTCTTCTGGGCAATAAAGAAATAAGAAGACAGAAAGGAAACGGTTTTGGACGAACACTTCAAATTATTTCCATTAGTTTCTGGTATTTAACATCACTAATTTATATTTGTTAATGATTTTGATATTGTTTGGTTTTTTACGCTAATCACATTTACACACTTACAATATCCAACCCCAAAGGAAAATAAAGTAACACAGACTAAGAAACAGCGACGAGCTAGGTGTTATCTGCACGTAAGCCGAATTCTACGATGTAAATTTACCTGTGACGCCGTTGTAATTTTAATTAAGATAACATTGGCAAACAGGTCTTTTGTTCTAGTACAACACCGACTTTCTGGATACTCATAATCCGGTTCCTCTTATAATCACACTAACTTATGAGAAGGAAATTCAAATTCTCTTAGCTGCCACATTAGTTTACTGGTACTTTTGCAGAGATTAGTTCGTTGCACAGTTCGATATTAATAAACATTAATAACAATTATACTAATTACCCATTTTCACCTTTATTATGTCTTCTCAATAGGAAATGTATGCTATTTATTAATGGTATGTCATTTTAGATTTTATGGTTGCTGTTGCTGTTGAACGATGCGGTCTTCATCACATTAGTGGGAGAAGTCCACAACGGGGTCCTTTGCTATTCGTAAGACCCGCAGAAGAGAACGCAGGTCAACCCCCGACACCGAGAGCATCGACGGATGGATAAATGCGCCTCCAGTCTCAGCGGTTGCGTAGGAAGTCGGGGACAAGAAACAGGAAGAAAGAGTGAGAGAAAGTTGGGGCGAAAGAGTACAACCCCCTACCGGAGCCTCGTGGAGCTTTAGGTGTTTTCGCTCAATAAGCACACAGGTACCAATATATATATACAGGTACCAATATATTATTTAATTATTCAAGCACATTTAATATTTCTTTAGAGTGTGTTGACCGAGGTCAAGATTCTTGGTTCAGAAAAATCATTAATCCAGTAAGGCTTCGAAAACTGGTTGCGGAAGATCGATATTGTGCCCTATACTACATTTTACATCTTATCCGCTTCCTGGTTTCAGTTATTTGAATGCGGCCATGCTGGGCCACCGCCTCAAAGGGTTTTAGCCGAACAAATCGATCACAGGATGTGATTTAATTAAAGCCTAGTACTTATTATATCGGAACATTTTGCTGAACTGCTAGGTTAGGGGGACGTAAACACAAAAGCACCTGCGGTCAAGTGGTGGTGAGAGACAAACACAGTCACAAAGACACACGCACATAAATACAATGACACACACACACACACACACACACACACACACACACACACGCATACACACACAAACGCCCAGACATATATGAAGGACTACTTTCATTTCCCGTCTACCAAATCCACTTCGTAATTCTTCGCTCGGCGCGATGCCATAGTAGAAGGCATTTGCCCAAGGCAACACTTTGTGGACTGAACCTGGATCCATGTGGTTGGGAAGCAAGCTTCTTACCGCACAACCGCGCCTAGAATATATAATAATATATTCCTAACGTTTGCGACACCTTTTGTCTAAACAAACTATGTCATATAAAACTGGATATTAATGGTATGTTATTTTAGACGTTATGGTTAATGTTGCTGTTGAGCGATGCAGTCTTCATCACAATAGTGGGAGAAGTTCGAAACGTGATCCTTTGCTATTCATAAGACCTGCAGAAAAGAAAGCAGGTCAACCCCCGACACCGAGAGCATCGACGGATGGATAAATGCGCATCCAGTCTCTGTGGCTGCGTAGGAGGTCGGGGACAAGAAACGGGAAGAAAGAGTAAGAGAAAGTTGGGGCGAAAGAGTAAACCCCCCCCCCCGCCGGAGCCTCGTGGAGCTTTAGGTGTTTTCGCTCAATAAACACACACAACGCCCAGTCTGGGAATCGAAACCGCGATCCTCCGACCGCGAGTCCGCTGCCCTAACCACTGGGCCATTGCGCCTTCACTATGGTTGCTTTTTAAATTCAGGTGAAGCTGGCCAATCAGATATCGGATAAATGGCTTTCCAACTGTGACCATTCGTTCTTTCACAAGCATTATTCAAATCAAACTGTATAATGTGTTGTGCTATTATTTATTCCAACAAAGGTATTTTAAATTAAAGATGACTGCAATATCTAACGTGTCCATCAGCTCAGCCACTGGCAGGCGCTCTCATTGGCTCGATATAAATAAGATTTAAGCTGCTAAAGTTATTATAGAAATTCTTCAAGCCTTAAATGTTTATACTGCTGATCTCATCCAAAACGGAGTATGAAAACAAAAGAAAACTCATCAAGAACAAAAGCGAAATATATAAAAAAGGTATCCCACAATAAGAATTGTATATATTGTGTATTATGGATGATAATATGGAGTATGTTTCAGTTGCTGAAATTACGTTATTTAACAAAAAGAAATTTCCATTTAATAAAATAAAGTAAATGTATGCTGCTCTGATAAAGCTTTCAATTTCCAGAAAAATATTATTTTTTCTTTATAATAATAATTGCACATTTCGAAGAGAAACACTGACAAATTTGTTTGTGTAAGCGTGACACTATTTTAAAAAAGACATCATTATCCAAATTTCAATAAATGAATATATATATAAGTGTGTGTGTGTGTGTTTGTGTGTGTGTTTGTGCGCTTGCATGTGTATGTGTGTCTGTAAGTAATATTATGAACAAACACACACACACAGATTAATATAAAACATGTATATATATATATATATATATATATATATAAACATGTATATATATATATATATGTATATAAATAGCTATACATTAAAACACATATATGCTGGAACATATAAATGTATGTATGTATAAATGTATGCATGTATGTGTGTACATATACATATATATCTATATGTGTATATATATACATACATACATGCATACATTTATACATATATATCTATATATTATATATATATATATTATATATGTATGTGTGTGCGTGTGTGTATGTATATGCATATACACAAGTGTATATTTATATGTGTGAATATGTATTTACAAGGAGAGGGAGAGATAATATACATGTGTGTTTGTGCGTGTGTGTTTTAGTGAGTGTACGAGTGAGACTGCGTATGCACACGCACTCAAAAATGCGCATACATGTATACACTGATATATAGTACACTTATATATACACAGTCTCATACAATATTAATATTCATATTATGTGAGCGATGCATTATATTGGTGCCATTGCTTCAATACAGTATTTCATTTCTTCAAAGACTATACGGATTATATTTAAAAGAAACAGAAGGATAGAGATTATGGACAATGGCGACGCAGTACATTGAAATGTGGAGAGATGCGCGCCATGTATTTGCGTTTAAGTGCGTTTTTCTTACTGAATTTGAATAAATACAGAGTCGTAATAATGCCAGGGGCAGAGTTTAAGAATATGTGAATCAGACAGCTACTGCTAAGCATGTGGAAGGAAGAGGGGATTCAGTATAGCTAGAGATAGGATTATGAGAGAGAATGAGAAGGCGCAGGAGTGGCTGTGTGGTAAGTAGCTTGCTTACCAACCACACGGTTCCGGGTTCAGTCCCACTGCGTGGCACCTTGGGCAAGTGTCTTCTACTATAGCCTCGGGCCGACCAAATCCTTGTGAGTGGATTTGGTAGACGGAAACTGAAAAAAGCCTGTCGTATATCTATCTATCTATCTATCTATCTATCTATCTATCTATCTATCTATCTATCTATCTAATCTATCTATATATATATATATATATTATATATATATATATATATATATATATATGTTATATTTATACGTATATATATATATATATATATAATATATATATATATTGTGTGTGTGTTTGTCCCCCCAACGTCGCTTGACAACCGATGCTGGTGTGTTTACGTCCCCGTTACTTAGCGGTTCGGCAAAAGAGACCGATAGAATAAGTACTTGGCTTACAAAGAATAAGTCCTGGGGTCGATTTGCTCGAATAAAAGGCGGTGCTAGAGCATGGCCACAGTCAAATGACTGAAACAAGTAAAAGAGTAAAGAGAGGGAGAACGAGGGAGAAAGAGAGGAAATGATGCCAGTTGAGTTAAGCTTTAGCATTTGGATATAATAGAAGAATTCGTGGAATCTTGAACCCCCATCACTTATATTTGAATCCGATGAGTTTTCACAAGTGTTTATGTCATAATTTATGTTGGAAAGATTTTAGAATATGCGATGAGTCCAAATGAATCTGTTTGTGATTCTGGTGATGTGGTTGAAAATAATGTGATAAAATGTCTACGGCTTACTATTTAAAATCTCATTCATATTCAATTTAATTTAATTTAATTTAAATTTATTCCTGTTACTAATGAATAATGTTAAATATTCTGAACTATAATGAAAAAAACTTTAGGACTTTCAGCCACATGTTAGTTTAGTTTGCAGCGTATTGTTAAAATTAAAGGGTCCATTGTTATTTTGTTTCTCAAAATTCCGTGGGCTTATACTGACATTATGTGAAGGTGCTTGGCCGAGTGTTTAGTGAGCGTTAGGCTCACATAAGATTCTTGTATAGCACTGTGTGCTGTGTTTTTGAGCAAGACACCTTATTTCACGCTGCTCCAGTTTACACTGTTGTAGAAAAGGGTTGCGACGTCATTGGAACCAAGCTGTATCGGCCATTGCATTTATCTTGGATAACAATGGAGGTGTGGTGAGGGTGAGGATGGTATGCTTAGACAACTGTTGGTCTTTCATAAACAACCTTGTGCCTCGGAGGGTAACTTTCTAGGTGCATTCTCTTGGCTATTAATGACCAAAAGGGTTATCTCCTTTTTTATTGAGAATACTTCTGTTTGACGAACTTCAATACACATCAGAAAATAATTTGTCTATCAGTTTTTATTGGAACATAAGTGCGTGCTTAGTTACCAATGACTGATGTCATGTATTTCAGTGAGAAGGGGAATTACGATGAAACAACTTACGCGAGGAGTAACTTGCAAATCGGAGAGTATCTTCAAATTCTAAAGGAACAAATGTTGTTAATTTAATTCAAATTCAACAGGAATAACTTCTCGACTCATTACTTACTGATTGACAGATTGAAACGGGTTCGTTAGCTTATCCCACCACTTGCCCACCTGAAGAGGAGGAGTAAACCAGATCCCGAATGATGTAAATAGTCTCACTTCCAGAGACCCGCGACCCTATACGATATCATGGGCGAGACTTATATGGTTTTAAGCTGCAGCCCACCCACACTTTTTTTGTTAATATTGGCTCAAGGCGGCGAGCTGGTAGAACCGTTAGCATGTCAGCGAAATGCGTAGCCGTATTTCGTCTGCCGCTACGTTCGGAGTTCGAATTATCCGAGGTCGACTTTGCCTTTCATCCTTTCGGGGTCGATTAAATAAGTACCAGTTACGCGGTGGGGTCGATATAATCGACTCAATCCCTTTGCTTGTCCTCTCTATGTTTAGCCCCTCGTGGGCAATAAAGAAACAAAAAATATTGGCTCAAGTTAAGATTCAAGACTGCACCTATCACTGAAATTACCTTCAGGCGTTCATCGCTCTCTACCAGTCTTGTAATGCAGTCGGTAAAGTAAAATCTAGATTCGTGGGTAAATGGACGAGTTTCTCGGAAAACTCTTAGTCTCGACGTGGAGATTATATATTCTGAAATTGTTTGGGGCTGCAAACTGCTACTGGTAAGTTCCCGAAATTACTGGTCTGACAGTGCTTACAAGGGTCACAATGGATAAGGATTCGGGATAATCTGTAATGATTCGGTGGTGCCACCAAGCGAGAAGGAATCTATGAACAATGCGTGCTGAGCGACATGACAAGTGGAATTTTGTCTTGCTGCTGCTTTGATGTCGAGGATGACTCCAGCTATTGACTGAGACCATTGAGAGACTCGACATATGTCATTGATATTCGTCTTTATATCAAGGTCGAAAGTAAATGTTTGCTAATTTGATCATTATGTATCAGCGTTAAATGTTGCATATTCGCATTCATTATATATATATTACGGAGATGTACTCGCATAGCAAGTGACCTGATCTGAGATCGTGTGCTGGAACGGAAATATTTGCAGCGTGGATAGTGTTTATAAGCCTTTTAAAAGCATCAAAAACCGTTAGATTCTTTCAGCAGTTAAATTCATTTACCAAAATATTTTCGTCGCTTTCAGACCGCGACCTGTTCACTGACAAAATTCTGAGCTGGATATATT
>NC_043002.1:14242092-14249592 GCF_006345805.1 Octopus sinensis
CGCCAGGTGTCTCTGAACGTACAGGCACACGCAAAAATATGCCTGTAAGTGTACGTGCATGTGTTCATATATGTTTGCTTGATTGAATGAATGTGTCTGTGCATGATAAAAGTCGAAACAAAATTGCATTTTCATACAATCGGTTTCGCACTGAAAACGAGACACTTGTCAAATAGTGTAAATCCATGTATATCTACTTAGCAAATTAGAATAATACGCTTGTGTCTTTATTTTTATGAATACATCTATCAGCATGGATGTTCATTTAAATCGTATTCGTATAATATGCTTCAGTATATTAATATATAACCTGCGTCGTTTTCGGAATTATCTAGAGTCGGACCAATTATTAAATCACGCCACCCACCAGGATTCTCCCGTCTTGCAGCATTCCAATTTACGGTTGTTCACTTATTTTGATTAATAGATTATTTCTACTTTCATCTGTGTTATCACGCTGTCTTTCCTGCCGACAGAGAACATCAATATAAATATATTACTAGTTCCAAATGAACCTAATGGGTTTTAGTGCGTCCTTCATACTTAACTTGTAGTTTCCTTCACAGGTAAATTGTAGCAGTAGGTGTTCAGCATGGACGTTTCTTGCATAGTCAATGTACGAACGGGAATGAAAGATTGTATTAGAATTACTAAGCTATAATCTCTCGAATGACGGTGTTAGAATTCGGTTTGAACGGCAGTTTTCTCTTGCGCTGTCATAAGAAATTGTCACCCATAATTATGACCGTAGAATCAATCTATTGTATTTCAAACTGTTTTAGTTTTAGGGTTATTTAGGGTTAGTTAGGGTTAGAGTTAGGGTTAGGGTTAGTGTTAGGGTTAGGGGGTGGGGGAAGGGTATCTTTTTTCTTCACAAATGTAAATAAACCCAATCTGTTTCTTAAACGAGAGACATATTCATTCGGCACTGAATGTTTTTTTTACCTCAATAGATGTCATTGATTGGCTGAAATTGCAGAAATTGAAGAAAAAAACCATAAATATCTTACAAACTATAGAATTTTCTCAATAAAGCCAAGGGAAAAAGATGTTTTATAAACATTCTGCCAGTATACGAAGTTTAAAAGTGTTTATTTACGTGGAAATTATGTTAAAAACTGCCGTTCAAACCGAAAAGATCCTTATAATTCTAAATCTGCTGATTCATCGTAGAACATACTAGCATCAATTAAACAGAATCTGCTATCAGACTTTTTCTTGGAGACATTGCATATACATATGTAGTTAATTTGTTACACTTCGTCTGATTAATATAATTCTATCAAATATTAGGACAACATTTAGCAGGCTTGTGGAGGTGAATTTGTTGCTGTTAATGTTAGATTACTCGATACTAATACCTTTCGATATCTATGTTTTGTGTTGAAATCCTATCAATGCCGGCTTTACCTTCGTTCTTTTAAGGGCCATGAAATAAATAAACTCCCGAATGTTAGAAATAAATATCACAGTTTTAATATAATTGTTGTTGCTATTTAGATATGGTTCAACACTCATGGTCAAGAAGAACCGTGATTAAAGAGAGTCCAGCTGTGTCCATTCGTGGCTGTTACTAAGTTATGGTTTGGGAACCATATTATCTATAGTAAACACTCTTCGTTTAAGATGATATGTAAATTAAAGGAGATTTATTGGATCTTTTCGGTTTGACCGGCAGTTTTTTAAAATAATTTCCACGTAACTAAACTTCTTATAGTGGTAGAATGTGTTAATGAAACATCTTTTTCTCTTGGCTTTATTGAGAAAATTCTATAGTTTGTAAGATATTTGTTGCTTTTTCTTCAATTTCAGCAATTTCAACCAATCAATGACGTCTATTGAGGTGAAAACATTCTGTGCCGTATGAATATGTCCCTCGTTTATTTACATTTCTGAAGAAAAAAAGATACCCTTCCACCCACCCTTAACCCTAACCCTAACCCTAACTAACCCTAACTCTAACCCTAACCCTAACACAGATTGAAATGCAATAGATCGATACTAGGGTCATAGTTATGGGTGACAATTTCATATGACACCGCTAGAAAAAACTGCCGGTCAAACCGAAAAGATCCGATTTATTTTATATTTGTCGTAGATTTACCGACTACACAGACACTCCCTGATTCTCTCAGTTTACTCCACTTATTTACTATGTATCTTGATGTTCTCGCGTTCAAATCTCGTCAGTGTATGCTTTGTATTCTCCGTCGGAAAAAGTACGAATTAACTATGTTAGAATCGACATCGCTATTTTTTCTCTTTTCACTTTTGATCTGGCTACAATATAAAATGTTATCTTTAGAATAAAGGAATATATATGTTGCACGCATAATCAATAAATCTATCTATTAGAAGGAAATGAATAATTCATGGACGCAATTAACCGCATTTTCTCAGATCCACTCTAGAACGTAATATGAAAGGCAAAATGCGATGCTGCTCATGTAATCTCCTTCCTGTTTCCAGGCAGAGATTTATTGTTTCTTGTCCTGGCTTGGTTTATTGCTGCGCATGCTCAATATGACACTTGTTAAATGATCTTTTATAGATTAATATCAAAACAGTAATTTTTAGGAGGACGATTTTGATGGCATTCAGGTTTTGATGGAAAACTACTAGACAATCTCCATCGTTGCAACGTTATAAACTTGGAAATATAATACTCGGAATAAATTGCGATGCAATTTGCTAGATTACTTTTGGGGAGGCGGGTATTTCTATTATAGAGAAAGATTTAGTGGAGCTGAACGTCAATGAAACATGAACTGTGGTGGGTTTTTATGATCTGGTGTATCAAGATGTTTTCATGCCTTCCGGATGTTCCTGCGTTGACCTTTGTTAATGGCGTTAGTAATAAACAATAACGACATGTGTTAGACATGCACTAAAGAGAGAAAGAGAAGCTATAAATACCGGAGAGGAGAATCACGACATAAATGCCCCGGTTTCCATAGAAAGTCTGAGGAAAGATTCCAATGAATCAACCGAGCATCTCTTCCACTGAATTTTTTAATTCTGTGTGTGTGTGTGAGTGTGTGTTGTAGTAGCGATATAAGGACGGATGCATGGCTTATTTATATCACTTGCAGAGCTTGCTGTTGCTACCGCTGCTGCTGCTGCTGCTGCTACTACTACTACTACTACTACTACTACTACTACTACTACTACTACTACTACTAATACTGCCTGCTACTACGACTACTACAACTGCTGCTGCGACTACTAATACTGCCTGCTACTATTATTACGACTACTACTACTGCTACTACTACTACTACTACTGTTGCTGCTGCTACTACTACCACTACTACTACTATACTACTGATACTACTATACTACTGCTGTTGCTACTGCTACTACTGCTGCTGCCGCTATTACTACTACTACTATACTACTGCTGCTGCGGCTACTACTACTACTAAGCTATTGCTACTACTACCAATGCTACTACAACTACCACTACTGCTGCTACTACTACTACTACTACTACTTGTACTACTGCTGCTGCTACATATCCTCTTGCTCCTCTTTATCATCTGATTTTAAAATAATGGGCAATGTGTTAGCGAAAATGCTGGGGGCGGCTTATCCTTGATGGCTTCATACGGGATGTGTAAACACATGCCATCCCGGAGAGCTTTATCCTCTACAAACATGTGATACATCATAGGATGGATGAGTTAAGAGCATGCCAAGGGTAGAGTCTTGATAAATCTAGATCAATCAGAAGCTTTCGATAGGATCGATCGTTACTATTTGGTGGCTATCCCTACGGTAAGTTGATCCATGCAATCTAGCAGCGCCTTTGATTACTGGCAAGCCGGCCAGATAAATTGCCTGCGGTTTGGTTTGGTACGGACGACCAGATTGACAAGAACTGGGGCGAGGTGACAAGGGGGTGACCAAATTCGCTCAGATAAACTCTGAGAAGCTTTTTCTCAAAAGTCGAATGAAAGTGGGGAACGCTTGACCATCGTACCCTGCTCTCTTTTACGTCTGATGGAAATGGAGAGTCTACAATCCTGCTTACGTTGAAGAGCCATGTTCTACTCGCCATGTGTTCCATTTATTTTCATCACCCGCTGAGCAGAGGAGTATATATATATATCAAAATAATTAAGATTCAGTTGAATTAGGTACTTAAGATGAGGCACCAAGTCAGTCCGGTATTATTCGCACAGCTCGAAGATGAATAAAAAGCAAATAAGTAACAATAATGTCAAGGTCTTAGGGCATTCCGGTCGTTTCTGCCAGTGCGCCGCCTTTGCACAAGAAATATGTGACAATTCTTTGAAAATTTATTACCACAGTAATGGGTTTCGCTTCTCCACTTATGTTTATTCAAATCCCATCATGACTTTATCTGTGCTTGTCATAATCGAAGGATCGATAATTCAACTGTCACTAGTATATGACTGTTGATGTAATTTACTATATTTTTCTCTTTCGGAAAATGTCCATCTGTCCAGTACAGAAATTTTACTTTCAAAACTTCATAAAAAAGTTTGAGTACTCTTTTTGACAATGTTTCGAGAAGCCCAGCTGTCATCTATTTACTTTACTAGAAATGATTGATGTTGTTGCTATAGTCCCTGTCTTCTATACGTCACTCAAGTCTCTGCCTTGACTAATGCTCGATGATACGATATTATTTTTCTCATTTGCATCCATCGCAAGTTTCTACGAATGTTTAATGTTCATGTATATACTATATACTATATGTGGAGGCGAAATGGCGCAGTGTTTAGGGCAGCGGACTCACGGTCGTAGGATCGCGGATTCGATTTTCAAACCGGGCGTTGTGAGTGTTTATTGAGTGAAAACACCTAAAGCTCAACGAGGCTCCAGCAGAGGATGATGAACAATCCAGTTGTACTCTTTCCCCACAGCTTCCTCTCACTCTTTCTTCCTGTTTCTGTTGTACCTGTATTTCAAAGGGCCAGCTTTGTCACACTTTGTGTCACGCTGAATCTCCCCGAGAACAATGTTAATTTAAGGGGTACACGTGTCTTTGGAGTTCTCAGCCACTTGCACATTAATTTCACGAGCAGGCTGTTCTGTTGATTGGATCACATGCAGCCATCGTCATCGTAATCGACGGAGTGCCATAAAAGAAAAATAAATACTATATAGCACATATACATACATACAACCATGCATATATTCACACACACACACACAACACACACACACACACACACGTCTAGATAGATATGCAAGACTGGTGTAGCATAATATTTTGACAAGTATTGTCTTCATTAATTGTACTTAAACTTGGAGTTTCAGTATGTTTACTATAATTCAATCTATTTAACATTATTAACGCCATCGGTTAGTTTTATTTATTTCTCTCATTAAGACTTCTTCAACCTAATTCCATATTGTCAAGATAATTATCCTATTTGGCAACAAACCCCGTATAATTATCGCATCTTGGGAATAACCACATAATTTGTATTGCATTAGTGATATGTAATATCTCTGTAAATGTGTGATATAAATGTTGTCGAGTATCCGTGAAGAGAATATACTATTAAGATAAGGGGATATTTATATTAATCTAAATTATTAATTTATCATAATCTACTTAATTTACAATTAAGTGTTTAATTGTTATGAAATGCACCAACTTCTCACTTCTAATTTCTCTTTGCGTACTTAGGGGATATAATGTCAGAAGGTCTGCTTCAATAAAATCATAACCTCTAATAGTGTGAACTTAAATTGTTCTCTTGACGATGTTTAATTAATGCAATGTAGATGTTATCTTTCTGTTTTATTAACGCTATCATATTTGTCTTTGCATTTTCGTATGTTACAATATCTGGTTATTCTTTTACTTTAACTATGTTGATACAACCCCACTGAGACGGCTATTACTTCTACGATAGAATCTTTCTGTTTTAAAAGCTTTCTTATGTATAGTCTTCCATCAAAAAGTTCATGTTCATTTATATTCCAAATACCAGATCAATAACAACAATGCTATTTTCCTAAATTCATCATCATTTAAAAAATAATTTCAACAAAAGTCGTGTATTTCAACAGGAACATTTTATTAGAACAGTTTTAATTCATCTAGTTTTATTAAAAATCTAACTGATAATTAGATCTAATAAAAGTATAAAAAATAATTGGTTGAGGTTTTGATGAGTTTTTCAAATGCATTTGCTTGCAAAGCTGCAACACAATTCGATTTCCTGTCGATGGATTAGCGGCAGTTGAATGTTTCCTTCCAAATTTATATCATATTCATTGAATTCACACCCTAAAAAATACTAGCTCAATACAGATTCGATAATTTAAATATTTTCCTTTGAGATTAATTATTTTTATGTAGGAATTATGTTAATGTACTATAGTAATTGGTGTGGGCTCGTGTTGTAGTATTGAGAATCTTGCACTTACGATCGCCATATCATGGGTTCGATTCTCGGATAGATTTGCAAGTTCTCTTCTTAAGCAAAATACTATATTTCAAGTTACTCTTTGGGTGGAAGAGTAACAAAATTGTTTCTACGTTGACAGAAGTGTTTTACGGTGTATCTTCCAGGTCTCTACATTATGTGTTCAAATACCGCCTACCAGAAGAAGTCAGCCCCAGTAATCATTTCATGTTTAGTCATGGTGGCCAAAATTTCCGTAACGTACTTAGCTGCGACAGAAGAGGGTACGGACCCTCCGACATCGTACAGAGAGTGTTGAAGAAATTTCACAATCACAGGACATGGCCAACGGCAGACGACAACAAGATTAGACGATTATATCTGCCCACATGTTTAACGACACCTATTGTTATTACGATTGCTGTTTGATTTATAGTTTCTTTCGTTATCATTTCACTCGGGAAACACACACATGGGAAATACCCAAACCGTCACCACGGTAAAGGCCAACATGAGGAGACGGTTACCTATATGACAATATGTTTAAGATAAATAAATCCACAAGCTCGCAGATGTCAGCACTATGTTCGTCACTATGCAACTTTTTTTACCCATGCTAATCCTTTACTAAACAATAGCGTTTTCCTCGAATGCCTGATAAAATCTTGGTCAATAGGATCAGTATCTGTTTCTTTATTACCCACAAGGGGCTAAACATAGAGGGGACAAACAAGGACAGACAAAGGGATTCAGTCGATTACATCGACTCCAGTGCGTAACTGGTACTTAATTTATCGACCCCGAAAGGATGAAATGCAAAGTCGACCTCGGCGGAATTTGAACTCAGAACGTAACGGCAGACGAAATACGGCTACGCATTTCGCCCGGCGCGCTAACGTTTCTGCCAGTTCGCCGCCTTTTAATAGGGCCAGTATCATCATATGATTTAGCAAGTTCGATAGTTTTATCACATAACCTCTTTCGGACATTGAGACCAAAGTGAAGCTACTAAGTTGGCCAGCTACGTACGGACTTTGAGAGATAACGAAACACTGCATGTGATTAAATGGAAAGTTATTGAGAAATCCATGCCTTACGTGAATGGATCGAA